>NW_027371608.1:0-25443 GCF_046119375.1 Phyllobates terribilis
TCTCACTCTCTTTGAATCTTCTTTATCATGCTAGGATTAACAGGAAAAAGCTAAAAATTTCAGAATTGCACCGTGCAATGTGGAGATATTACTGTTTGTGCATTTACAATATTCATTGATTTTTGCCATTGAAAAACGTCCAGAAATGTTTGAAGCTACTGACTGAATGAAAGGAGCTGGCATCTCACTCTCTTTGAATCTTCTTTATCATGCTAGGATTAACAGGAAAAAGCTAAAAATTTCAGAATTGCACCGTGCAATGTGGAGATATTACTGTTTGTGCATTTACAATATTCATTGATTTTTGCCATTGAAAAACGTCCAGAAATGTTTGAAGCTACTGACTGAATGAAAGGAGCTGGCATCTCACTCTCTTTGAATCTTCTTTATCATGCTAGGATTAACAGGAAAAAGCTAAAAATTTCAGAATTGCACCGTGCAATGTGGAGATATTACTGTTTGTGCATTTACAATATTCATTGATTTTTGCCATTGAAAAACGTCCAGAAATGTTTGAAGCTACTGACTGAATGAAAGGAGCTGGCATCTCACTCTCTTTGAATCTTCTTTATCATGCTAGGATTAACAGGAAAAAGCTAAAAATTTCAGAATTGCACCGTGCAATGTGGAGATATTACTGTTTGTGCATTTACAATATTCATTGATTTTTGCCATTGAAAAACATGTTTTTCATATACCAGAAATGTTTGAAGCTACTGACTGAATGAAAGGAGCTGGCATCTCACTCTCTTTGAATCTTCTTTATCATGCTAGGATTAACAGGAAAAAGCTAAAAATTTCAGAATTGCACCGTGCAATGTGGAGATATTACTGTTTGTGCATTTACAATATTCATTGATTTTTGCCATTGAAAAACATGTTTTTCATATACCAGAAATGTTTGAAGCTACTGACTGAATGAAAGGAGCTGGCATCTCACTCTCTTTGAATCTTCTTTATCATGCTAGGATTAACAGGAAAAAGCTAAAAATTTCAGAATTGCACCGTGCAATGTGGAGATATTACTGTTTGTGCATTTACAATATTCATTGATTTTTGCCATTGAAAAACATGTTTTTCATATACCAGAAATGTTTGAAGCTACTGACTGAATGAAAGGAGCTGGCATCTCACTCTCTTTGAATCTTCTTTATCATGCTAGGATTAACAGGAAAAAGCTAAAAATTTCAGAATTGCACCGTGCAATGTGGAGATATTACTGTTTGTGCATTTACAATATTCATTGATTTTTGCCATTGAAAAACGTCCAGAAATGTTTGAAGCTACTGACTGAATGAAAGGAGCTGGCATCTCACTCTCTTTGAATCTTCTTTATCATGCTAGGATTAACAGGAAAAAGCAAAAAATTTCAGAATTGCACCGTGCAATGTGGAGATATTACTGTTTGTGCATTTACAATATTCATTGATTTTTGCCATTGAAAAACATGTTTTTCATATACCAGAAATGTTTGAAGCTACTGACTGAATGAAAGGAGCTGGCATCTCACTCTCTTTGAATCTTCTTTATCATGCTAGGATTAACAGGAAAAAGCTAAAAATTTCAGAATTGCACCGTGCAATGTGGAGATATTACTGTTTGTGCATTTACAATATTCATTGATTTTTGCCATTGAAAAACGTCCAGAAATGTTTGAAGCTACTGACTGAATGAAAGGAGCTGGCATCTCACTCTCTTTGAATCTTCTTTATCATGCTAGGATTAACAGGAAAAAGCTAAAAATTTCAGAATTGCACCGTGCAATGTGGAGATATTACTGTTTGTGCATTTACAATATTCATTGATTTTTGCCATTGAAAAACGTCCAGAAATGTTTGAAGCTACTGACTGAATGAAAGGAGCTGGCATCTCACTCTCTTTGAATCTTCTTTATCATGCTAGGATTAGCAGGAAAAAGCTAAAAATTTCAGAATTGCACCGTGCAATGTGGAGATATTACTGTTTGTGCATTTACAATATTCATTGATTTTTGCCATTGAAAAACGTCCAGAAATGTTTGAAGCTACTGACTGAATGAAAGGAGCTGGCATCTCACTCTCTTTGAATCTTCTTTATCATGCTAGGATTAACAGGAAAAAGCTAAAAATTTCAGAATTGCACCGTGCAATGTGGAGATATTACTGTTTGTGCATTTACAATATTCATTGATTTTTGCCATTGAAAAACGTCCAGAAATGTTTGAAGCTACTGACTGAATGAAAGGAGCTGGCATCTCACTCTCTTTGAATCTTCTTTATCATGCTAGGATTAGCAGGAAAAAGCTAAAAATTTCAGCATTGCACCGTGCAATGTGGAGATATTACTGTTTGTGCATTTACAATATTCATTGATTTTTGCCATTGAAAAACATGTTTTTCATATACCAGAAATGTTTGAAGCTACTGACTGAATGAAAGGAGCTGGCATCTCACTCTCTTTGAATCTTCTTTATCATGCTAGGATTAACAGGAAAAAGCTAAAAATTTCAGAATTGCACCGTGCAATGTGGAGATATTACTGTTTGTGCATTTACAATATTCATTGATTTTTGCCATTGAAAAACGTCCAGAAATGTTTGAAGCTACTGACTGAATGAAAGGAGCTGGCATCTCACTCTCTTTGAATCTTCTTTATCATGCTAGGATTAACAGGAAAAAGCTAAAAATTTCAGAATTGCACCGTGCAATGTGGAGATATTACTGTTTGTGCATTTACAATATTCATTGATTTTTGCCATTGAAAAACATGTTTTTCATATACCAGAAATGTTTGAAGCTACTGACTGAATGAAAGGAGCTGGCATCTCACTCTCTTTGAATCTTCTTTATCATGCTAGGATTAACAGGAAAAAGCTAAAAATTTCAGAATTGCACCGTGCAATGTGGAGATATTACTGTTTGTGCATTTACAATATTCATTGATTTTTGCCATTGAAAAACGTCCAGAAATGTTTGAAGCTACTGACTGAATGAAAGGAGCTGGCATCTCACTCTCTTTGAATCTTCTTTATCATGCTAGGATTAGCAGGAAAAAGCAAAAAATTTCAGAATTGCACCGTGCAATGTGGAGATATTACTGTTTGTGCATTTACAATATTCATTGATTTTTGCCATTGAAAAACGTCCAGAAATGTTTGAAGCTACTGACTGAATGAAAGGAGCTGGCATCTCACTCTCTTTGAATCTTCTTTATCATGCTAGGATTAACAGGAAAAAGCTAAAAATTTCAGAATTGCACCGTGCAATGTGGAGATATTACTGTTTGTGCATTTACAATATTCATTGATTTTTGCCATTGAAAAACGTCCAGAAATGTTTGAAGCTACTGACTGAATGAAAGGAGCTGGCATCTCACTCTCTTTGAATCTTCTTTATCATGCTAGGATTAGCAGGAAAAAGCTAAAAATTTCAGAATTGCACCGTGCAATGTGGAGATATTACTGTTTGTGCATTTACAATATTCATTGATTTTTGCCATTGAAAAACGTCCAGAAATGTTTGAAGCTACTGACTGAATGAAAGGAGCTGGCATCTCACTCTCTTTGAATCTTCTTTATCATGCTAGGATTAACAGGAAAAAGCTAAAAATTTCAGAATTGCACCGTGCAATGTGGAGATATTACTGTTTGTGCATTTACAATATTCATTGATTTTTGCCATTGAAAAACATGTTTTTCATAAACCAGAAATGTTTGAAGCTACTGACTGAATGAAAGGAGCTGGCATCTCACTCTCTTTGAATCTTCTTTATCATGCTAGGATTAACAGGAAAAAGCTAAAAATTTCAGAATTGCACCGTGCAATGTGGAGATATTACTGTTTGTGCATTTACAATATTCATTGATTTTTGCCATTGAAAAACATGTTTTTCATATACCAGAAATGTTTGAAGCTACTGACTGAATGAAAGGAGCTGGCATCTCACTCTCTTTGAATCTTCTTTATCATGCTAGGATTAACAGGAAAAAGCTAAAAATTTCAGAATTGCACCGTGCAATGTGGAGATATTACTGTTTGTGCATTTACAATATTCATTGATTTTTGCCATTGAAAAACGTCCAGAAATGTTTGAAGCTACTGACTGAATGAAAGGAGCTGGCATCTCACTCTCTTTGAATCTTCTTTATCATGCTAGGATTAACAGGAAAAAGCTAAAAATTTCAGAATTGCACCGTGCAATGTGGAGATATTACTGTTTGTGCATTTACAATATTCATTGATTTTTGCCATTGAAAAACATGTTTTTCATATACCAGAAATGTTTGAAGCTACTGACTGAATGAAAGGAGCTGGCATCTCACTCTCTTTGAATCTTCTTTATCATGCTAGGATTAACAGGAAAAAGCTAAAAATTTCAGAATTGCACCGTGCAATGTGGAGATATTACTGTTTGTGCATTTACAATATTCATTGATTTTTGCCATTGAAAAACATGTTTTTCATATACCAGAAATGTTTGAAGCTACTGACTGAATGAAAGGAGCTGGCATCTCACTCTCTTTGAATCTTCTTTATCATGCTAGGATTAACAGGAAAAAGCTAAAAATTTCAGAATTGCACCGTGCAATGTGGAGATATTACTGTTTGTGCATTTACAATATTCATTGATTTTTGCCATTGAAAAACGTCCAGAAATGTTTGAAGCTACTGACTGAATGAAAGGAGCTGGCATCTCACTCTCTTTGTTTTACCATATTTTTTTTATTTTTAATAAACAGTTTAACAGGGGAATAACAATCGTAGCATAAAGTAGTGAAATAAGAATATTCGTGGGAAGGGGTAGTTCCGAGGAAGGGGAAGGGAAAGGGTACAAACGGGAATGGAATAATCAGGGAAGGTGGGAGAAATTTGTTCGTCAAATAATATACACGATAATAGATAACTTGAACAATTAAACACACACTACTATCATATTAGCAAAATTAAACATATTAATAAGCTAAACATGTAACACCTATTAAGATATTCCAGCATTATGAGATGGTTGAGGGAACTTAATGGACCAAATATCCCACTTCTTAGAAAATTTAAGTAAATTATTGTTAATAAGGGCAAATCTGAGTTCAAATATTCTATGGAGATTCATCTTATCAACTAAGTCCTCCAAAGTGGGGACATGTGACTTTCTCCAATAAAAAGCCAATGTATTCTTACAAACTGAGAATAAATGAATCACCAAAGATCTTTCAAACGACTTGTATGATTCAAGATCCAAGGATAGTAAAGCCCTTTGAGGGGTCAATATTAGTGGTCTGCCCAAGAGATCATCTACCAAAGAAGAGATCTGAGCCCATAGATTGCGGATTTTAGGGCAGCTCCAAAAGAGATGTAACAGATCCCCCCTAAGGCCGCACTCCCTCCAACAGAGGGGAGAGTTGCTGGGCTTTATATAGTGGAGCCTGATTGGAGTGTAGTACCATCTGGTTAAAATTTTGAAGTAGGCCTCTTGTAAGGGCATAGATATATTAGAGGCTTGTGAGAAAAGAAGAGCATTCTCCCATTGGTCGGATTGGAAATTGAGTTTTAGGTCCTTTTCCCATCGAATCATGTAAAGATGTTTTTGGAAAGAGAGGTCATTATTGAAGCTGTTATATAGGTGTCTCAGGCTCCAGAAAATCTTATGGGATGGGTTACTTAACAGGTTCACCGAGATTTCGGAAACGATAAATTTGCTAGAAATGAATTCCAGAATAATGCTCTTTAAATGAGAGTATAAAAAGAAATCAGAAAAAGGCAAATTGAATCTTTTCTTAAGAATTTGAAAAGGGATAAAGACAGAAGCTTCATACAAGTCTCCAATTTTCCTTAACCCTTTAATGTCCCATTGATCTGGAATGGAAGAGTTATACAGATCAGCAACAAAACCAATTGGAAATTTTTTGACAAGGGAAAGCTTATCCATATCAGAATCTCTTAAGGGATTCTTTTTCTTTTTTTTGGTGATTTTTTTCCAGGCGTCAATGATCGCCTGGAAAATAGGGTGGGAAGAATCATGAGTACACTGTCTAAAGAGATGCCTGAGTAACAATTCACGAGGAGAAGAACCGTTATTTAAGAAGGTCTCCAGAATCATCCAAGCTGGGGGGCTGTCAGAATTAAACCAGTAACTGCTCTGTTTGATAAGGTTTGCCAGATAGTAAGCGGAAATATTAGGATGGCTCAGACCTCCGTTACTTTTATTCTTGTACAATATATCAGCAGATATCCTCGCACGTTTATTATCCCAGACATAAGAATTAATCTGATTTTGAATTTTTTGAACAAAGATGTGGGAAATAGATAAAGGTAGGTTGCGGAAAAAATACAAAATTTTGGGAAGAACAAACATCTTGATAGAGAGGACTCTACCCCACCACGACAAATCTCTTTTCATAAAATCCATCAAATCTCCGCGGACGATGTCATCAATCAGAACCAGATTGTCAGAGATTGTTGAATTAATAGATTTACCAATACTGATCCCCAAATAAGTCAGATTGCGTTTAGCCAGACCAAAGGAAAATCTTGAGTGTAAAACCTCTTTCGTCTGGCGGTCCAGATTAATATTCAAAAGTTTAGACTTCTCATTGTTAATTTTAAAATAAGAAATCTGAGAGAATAGTTCTAGAACCTTTGAAACCTCCGCAACCGAATTTACTGGGTCCAGCAAGGAAAGCATAACATCATCCGCAAAGAGGCCAATTTTAAATTCTCGAGATGGGGTAGATATCCCCCTAATGTCAGTATTTTCTCTAATCCTCTGAGCAAGGGGCTCCATAGCCAAGACAAAAAGAAGGGGGGAAAGCGGGCAACCCTGTCTAGTACCGTTTGTAATAGGAATTGGATTTGAGAGATAGTTATTAACGTAGATTTTAGCTTGGGGGTTGGAATATAGGGCCATAATTGAAGAGAGAAAATTGTTATCAAAGCCAAATTTAATAAGGGTGAGTTTAAGGTATAGCCAATTTAACCTGTCGAAAGCTTTTTCAGCATCTAAAGCAAGCAACGAGGCTGGGAGTTTCGCCGTATTTATCACCTTAATAATATTCAGGAGTCTTCTAGAGCCATCAGTAGCTTGTCTCCCACCAACGAAGCCAATTTGGTCGTCATTGATGAGAGATGGGAGAATAGTCGATAAACGATTGGCCAGAATTTTCGAGTATATCTTGATGTCAGTGTTAATTAGCGAAATGGGCCTATAATTTTTAACATTATCTCTCTCTACCTTAGACTTGGGTATTAGGGTAATGGTAGCTTCCAACATTTCTGAGGGGAAGGAGCTTATTGAGGAAGCATGATTGAAAATTTTCGTGAGGGGGAGAGAAAGTAGGTCACAAAAGGTTTTATAATATTCGTTAATGAACCCATCTGGACCCGGGGCCTTGAAAGCTTTAAGTTGCTTTATTGTGTTAATAATTTCAAGGTTAGAGAAAGGCTTGTTCAATGACTCGTGGTACAGAGGGTTCAATTTTGGTAGGTTAATGGAGGCTAAAAATTTGTTGATTGCGTCTGGATGAGGATGAGGAATTAGAGGGTCAGTTTTAATGTTGTAGAGTTTTTTGTAAAAGTCTGCAAACTGGTTCACTATATCTTTAGGGTGACAAAACGTTATTCCACTATTATTTTTTATTTTATCTATTCTATTAATTGCTCTTTTACATTTAACTAAGCGAGCCATAAAGCGGGTCGGTTTATTTAGAGCCGCATAGTAATTAAATTTTGATTTTCGAATAATCGCATCATAAGAGGAAGAAATTTCTGATTTTAGCTCTATCCTTAAATTTGACAGCTCTTTTTGAATTATTGGGGAAGGGGAAGGAAGATTAATTTGCTCAAGTTCTTTTTCCCTAATCAGTTTTTGAAGAGAATTAATTTTTGATCTTTTTTCTTTTTTTTCAGAAGAGGATATCTGCATTAGCACTCCACGAATGACTGCTTTGTGAGCACACCAGCTGGAAAAGGGATTGGTCAAATCTGGGGTATCGTTTTCCCTAAAATAGTCGGAAATAGCTTTTTCAATTATTTTTTTGTTTTTGGGGTTATGAATAAGTGAAGACCTACATTTCCAAAGAAATCCATTTTTAATAAGAGGACCGATATGAATTTCACATGACGTAGGGGCATGATCTGATAGAGATCTGAGGCCTATAGATACGTTAGAAAATTTGGGTAAAGAAAAGACATCAGTAACTATTAAGTCAATTCTAGAGGCCGTTTGGTGCGCATCCGAAAAATGGGAGAACTCTTTGGAGGTAGTTTGCAGGCATCTAAATGTATCAAATAGTTCATTTTTATAAAGCCAATTATTTAGCGTCGGGTATAGGTGGCGGCTGGGGGAGGAGGAGTCCATATGCCCGTCCGGGACCATGTTGAAGTCTCCTAAAAAAATCAACTCTCCTCTCCTAACCTCTTCAACCTTCCTAAAAACCTTGTTCAAAAAGGGTATTTGCTTTTTATTTGGGGCGTATAGGTTAACAACAGTGCACTCATGATTATTTAGTTTACAGAGCAATATATGAAACCTTCCATTGGGATCTTTATGCTGATCTAAAAACTCAAATGGGACCGAGTCTTTGATCACTGTAGCTACACCGGCTTTTTTCCGGTCGCTAGTGGATTCAAATATATGAGGGTAGCGCTTGTGGGTGAAGGTAGGATGTTTCCCCTCGGCAAACCTTGTCTCCTGAAGACACGCAACATCAGCACCAAGATGACCCAATTCCCTCCAAAGGGAGAATCTCTTATTGGGACTGTTTAGGCCTCTTACATTGTAAGTGATGATCTTAATGGGCATAGGTAAATTAGCAATCAGAATAAGCCAAAAGGATAGGGGTCAGTTGGTCCAACAAATTCCCAAAAAATAAATCAATCAACAATCAAAGCTGGAATACAATATCTCACTATTAACTCAAAAATAGTAATAACAATAACCAAATATTCAAAGAAAAAAGAAAAAACGAATCAAAAAATCTCCTGAGGGAACCTTCACCGTAAAGGTTCTCCCTCAGATTGGGGGGCAAAAATAATGTGGACAAGCCTCGAAGGCTAAATATAAAGAAGAATGAAAAATCTAGTATGACATATTAGGTGAGGTGGTGAGTAAGTTTATTTTTTAATAAAAGGGCTCCTGAAAGAGTAGTGTTTCACATTTCAACGGTGGGGTATCTTTGCAGCTTTGTGGGGAATGTCCCTTATAAAGTCAAAAAATTTAGGGCCTTCATCAGGATCTGTAAGAGTAAATGTTTTCCCGTTAAAGAAAATCAGCAACTTAACTGGAAAGCCCCACCTATACGGGATATTCATATCTCTCAGTCTATCTGTGGTCAATTTATATGACCTTCTCGCATCCATGGTTTCTTTGGAAAAATCTGAAAAGATTTTTAGGTGTGAGAAAGGCTCAGGAAAAGTCCTGTTTTCCTTGATATATTTCAAAATTCTCTCTTTGGTCGAGAAAAAATGTAACCTAACTATTACATCTCTAGGGAGATCCGAGGAGATGGAGGTCGGACGAAATAAGCGGTGTGCCCTATCAATGATAAGATCCTGCTCAGAAAGGGATGGGATTGTCTGGTGAAGTAAGTCTTTGACATAGGTCGAGATATCTGAAGGAGATATATTCTCAGATACGCCTCTAATTTTCAAATTATTCCTCCTGCTTCTATCCTCCAAATCCGCCACTTTTAATCTGAGTCTCTTAAGCTCTGTTTTAATTTCTAGATTATCAGAAGAGACAGACTCTACCTTTCCCTCCACCGTTTCGAGCCTTTTAGTGTTTTCCTCCAATTTAACCCCAAACGCTTCCAAAGTAGTTTTCATGGTGTCAACTTGTTTCTCGAAGCCCAGTTTCATATTTCTGTCAATCGTCTTTAAAAGATTGTCCAGATATGAACCAAGGTCGGTATTTCCTAAATCTTGAGAAATGGTCATTTTGACCGGGACATTAGGCGTAAAATCGGAGGGTGAAGGAGAAAAGTCTTTTTTAGGGCGTCTCTTATCTGGACTAGGATTAGGAGACGGATCCGAGGATTCCTCCTCCGAACTTGGAGCCAATGAAGAATATTTGTTGCTCCAGTCTCCTGGGTCCCTTCTCTTTGAAGAGATGGAAACATCCATCTCTTCTACTTTTCTTTCCTTAATTACTGTAGAAGAGGCAGGTTTAGCGACAGGGATTCTCTGTGGTTTTGGAGAAAATAGACTTTTAGCAGAGTCTTTGGTGGGAGAGCTTACTTTAAAACTCTGTCTGTCGTCAGGATTTCTATGAGGTGACCTGGACTTAAGTGGACTAATAGTATTGACAGTGTCTTCTGAGGGATTTGAAAAAGAAGAGCGTTGAGAGGACTTCGCTCTTAGCGCACTAGTTTTAAGGGGAGCTTCCAAAGACTTTTGGGTATTTTTTTTGTTAGCTGCCATTGTAAAAAAAAAAAAAAAAAAAAAAAAAAAAAAAAAAAAAAAAAAAAAAAAAAAAAAAAAAAATAAGTCCTAAGTGTATATATAAGGAAAAACACCAAAAAGACAAAGGAAATATTTAACCTAGAGAGTGGACAGAAGACTTTAGAGTAGCAAAATGACTAGGAACAATGGCTGGAAGAAATTAGCATTAAACAAATATCATTCCAATAAGAGGCAATCAATACCCTTAAACACTGCAAGAATATGTACCCCCTAGAATGCAATCCTTTAAATGTAGATCACAATCAAAAATATCAAGAGAAATAGTAAACTTGACCTGAGGGATAAAAATAAAAGGCACATATAGTTCTTAACAGAAAACTAATTATTGTGGAAACTTGTAGATCTGTAGAGTTCCATGGGCACCAACTGTTATATGTATATCAGATAGCGAGGTCACAGTATATATATATGGAGGCAGAAGCAGTTCCTCCTATCCCCCACCCCCCTTCAAAGTCAAGTCTCACAATTAAAATGATTGTACAAAGATTGGTGTATAATGGACCTCTGTATCAGTACTGATATAAAATCAGCACCATGGACAGCAGTTCAAACTAATATGAGATCAGCACCATGGACAGCAGTTCAGATTAATATAATATCAGCACCATGGACAGCAGTTCAGACTAATATAAGATCAGCACCATGGACAGCAGTTCAGACTAATATGAGATCAGCACCATGGACAGCAGTTCAGATTAATATAATATCAGCACCATGGACAGCAGTTCAGGCTAATATTAGATCAGCACCATGGACAGCGGAGCAGAGCAATGTTGCAGAAAGGGGCGGGAGTTTTAAATGTGCCAGTGGAGATTCAATACTGTGGACACGGAGCACAGCTGTGCTGCTGCAGAAATAAAGAATGGAGTCATAGGAGTCTGTAGGGCTCAAATATCGGCAGCATACAAGATTTAGCAGTGTTGCAGCAGGTAGGGGAATCAACCCACAGGGGTCTGCGGAGCCAGGCACCAGAGTCACAGATTCAGCAGAGTCAGCAGCAGAGCGGCACAGCGGGGAGGAATGAAGCGGACTGTAAGTACCGGTGGCTCCTGTCAGTTAGGATCAGGGACATCAGAGCGGCCCCCCCAGCAGCAGGAGGGGGAAACCGCCGCCGCTATAATAGACCCGGGGTTATAGGGATATGGGCTCTGAACACCGGCGGTGTCCGTCAAACAAGGAGAGGGTGGAGCAGAGCGGGTCCGTTGCAGCGGAGGGGCACCGTCACTCTAGGAACAGCCCCAGGAAACAAGTAACAGCCGCACAGGAAGTAAGGAGCCCGGCCGCAGGAACCATCGGTGGCAGTCAGCTGATGGGAGAAGGGGACAGATCGGCGCCGCTGCAGGAGGGAGAGACACCGCTACAACCGGAGCAGCCCCGGGATTTTAAAGGACGGGTCCCCAGAGGTTAGGTAAGAGCCCGGGCGTCAGCCTGGGTTTAGCTCACCTTACTTTGAAGTATGCAGTCCCGCTCCGGCTCCCGGTCTCCGCGACGTTCAGGCTTGGGGTCCCGGTCCTCAGCTAGATTTAGGGGTCTTGTCCCGTAGAGGCAGGAGGCTTGGTCCGGAGGAGCAGTGCCACTTCTCCAAGGTGCGGGGTCTTGTAGGTCCGGTCCGGTGTTCCGTAGAGCTACTTCAGCTGGGAGCAGGGACGGGTTGCCTGGCGGCCGCCGGCGTCTCCAGTCAGGGTGAGTCCTGTGGCTTGATAGAAGGGGTCGATCTTCAGGGGACAGGGTCCTATTGGTACACCTAAGTCCCCGGTCTCAGTGTCCACTCTTTAGGTTGCAGGACCGTGGAGGGGGACAGATTATCACGCGGCCTCCGTCACCACAGCAGCGGGACCGCGCGGCCTGTAAGCAGGGAGATGAGCCTGTCAGCCCAGGAGAGTCGGGTCCGTGACCGGGTGGACAGCCTTACCGATTACAGGTAAGGCCTTTTGGGAGGTGAGAAGGAGCCGGCACCAGGAGCTTGCTCTTAGCGGTCCAGAGGTGGGGAGGTCCCACAATAAAACAAAGGCCTGCAGGCCCCCCAGGCCCGTTCACAGGCCGTAGTGTGATCCAGGCTTCACAGTACCTTTGATGAGGAGCTTATATGCATTAGGAGGGTCCAGTGTGGGGAATGTTAAGTCCGGAGGCAGGGAGAGACAGGACCACCCACATAGAGAAGTATAAGCCCGCAGGCATGCAGAGCCACGTTGCAGCTCCGGTGTGAGCCGGATTCAGGGCCTCACCAGAAGCTTCTCCACGGAGTATCTTCTCAATCAGTGGGGCTGGAGGAGTCTCAGTTGTCTCATAATGTTTTCTGTATAATAAGGAGTCAGTCCATATAAATATGGCAAGAAAAAATCTTCTTTTTTTGCTTTAAAGTCGCTTTAAAAAAAATAGCCCTCAGGAGCACAGACCTATGCTGCCATCTTGGTCTGTGTCTAAGCCACGCCCCCCATCTCACTCTCTTTGAATCTTCTTTATCATGCTAGGATTAACAGGAAAAAGCTAAAAATTTCAGAATTGCACCGTGCAATGTGGAGATATTACTGTTTGTGCATTTACAATATTCATTGATTTTTGCCATTGAAAAACGTCCAGAAATGTTTGAAGCTACTGACTGAATGAAAGGAGCTGGCATCTCACTCTCTTTGAATCTTCTTTATCATGCTAGGATTAGCAGGAAAAAGCTAAAAATTTCAGAATTGCACCGTGCAATGTGGAGATATTACTGTTTGTGCATTTACAATATTCATTGATTTTTGCCATTGAAAAACGTCCAGAAATGTTTGAAGCTACTGACTGAATGAAAGGAGCTGGCATCTCACTCTCTTTGAATCTTCTTTATCATGCTAGGATTAACAGGAAAAAGCTAAAAATTTCAGAATTGCACCGTGCAATGTGGAGATATTACTGTTTGTGCATTTACAATATTCATTGATTTTTGCCATTGAAAAACGTCCAAAAATGTTTGAAGCTACTGACTGAATGAAAGGAGCTGGCATCTCACTCTCTTTGAATCTTCTTTATCATGCTAGGATTAGCAGGAAAAAGCTAAAAATTTCAGCATTGCACCGTGCAATGTGGAGATATTACTGTTTGTGCATTTACAATATTCATTGATTTTTGCCATTGAAAAACATGTTTTTCATATACCAGAAATGTTTGAAGCTACTGACTGAATGAAAGGAGCTGGCATCTCACTCTCTTTGAATCTTCTTTATCATGCTAGGATTAACAGGAAAAAGCTAAAAATTTCAGAATTGCACCGTGCAATGTGGAGATATTACTGTTTGTGCATTTACAATATTCATTGATTTTTGCCATTGAAAAACGTCCAGAAATGTTTGAAGCTACTGACTGAATGAAAGGAGCTGGCATCTCACTCTCTTTGAATCTTCTTTATCATGCTAGGATTAACAGGAAAAAGCTAAAAATTTCAGAATTGCACCGTGCAATGTGGAGATATTACTGTTTGTGCATTTACAATATTCATTGATTTTTGCCATTGAAAAACATGTTTTTCATATACCAGAAATGTTTGAAGCTACTGACTGAATGAAAGGAGCTGGCATCTCACTCTCTTTGAATCTTCTTTATCATGCTAGGATTAACAGGAAAAAGCTAAAAATTTCAGAATTGCACCGTGCAATGTGGAGATATTACTGTTTGTGCATTTACAATATTCATTGATTTTTGCCATTGAAAAACGTCCAGAAATGTTTGAAGCTACTGACTGAATGAAAGGAGCTGGCATCTCACTCTCTTTGAATCTTCTTTATCATGCTAGGATTAGCAGGAAAAAGCAAAAAATTTCAGAATTGCACCGTGCAATGTGGAGATATTACTGTTTGTGCATTTACAATATTCATTGATTTTTGCCATTGAAAAACGTCCAGAAATGTTTGAAGCTACTGACTGAATGAAAGGAGCTGGCATCTCACTCTCTTTGAATCTTCTTTATCATGCTAGGATTAACAGGAAAAAGCTAAAAATTTCAGAATTGCACCGTGCAATGTGGAGATATTACTGTTTGTGCATTTACAATATTCATTGATTTTTGCCATTGAAAAACGTCCAGAAATGTTTGAAGCTACTGACTGAATGAAAGGAGCTGGCATCTCACTCTCTTTGAATCTTCTTTATCATGCTAGGATTAGCAGGAAAAAGCTAAAAATTTCAGAATTGCACCGTGCAATGTGGAGATATTACTGTTTGTGCATTTACAATATTCATTGATTTTTGCCATTGAAAAACGTCCAGAAATGTTTGAAGCTACTGACTGAATGAAAGGAGCTGGCATCTCACTCTCTTTGAATCTTCTTTATCATGCTAGGATTAACAGGAAAAAGCTAAAAATTTCAGAATTGCACCGTGCAATGTGGAGATATTACTGTTTGTGCATTTACAATATTCATTGATTTTTGCCATTGAAAAACATGTTTTTCATAAACCAGAAATGTTTGAAGCTACTGACTGAATGAAAGGAGCTGGCATCTCACTCTCTTTGAATCTTCTTTATCATGCTAGGATTAACAGGAAAAAGCTAAAAATTTCAGAATTGCACCGTGCAATGTGGAGATATTACTGTTTGTGCATTTACAATATTCATTGATTTTTGCCATTGAAAAACATGTTTTTCATATACCAGAAATGTTTGAAGCTACTGACTGAATGAAAGGAGCTGGCATCTCACTCTCTTTGAATCTTCTTTATCATGCTAGGATTAACAGGAAAAAGCTAAAAATTTCAGAATTGCACCGTGCAATGTGGAGATATTACTGTTTGTGCATTTACAATATTCATTGATTTTTGCCATTGAAAAACGTCCAGAAATGTTTGAAGCTACTGACTGAATGAAAGGAGCTGGCATCTCACTCTCTTTGAATCTTCTTTATCATGCTAGGATTAACAGGAAAAAGCTAAAAATTTCAGAATTGCACCGTGCAATGTGGAGATATTACTGTTTGTGCATTTACAATATTCATTGATTTTTGCCATTGAAAAACATGTTTTTCATATACCAGAAATGTTTGAAGCTACTGACTGAATGAAAGGAGCTGGCATCTCACTCTCTTTGAATCTTCTTTATCATGCTAGGATTAACAGGAAAAAGCTAAAAATTTCAGAATTGCACCGTGCAATGTGGAGATATTACTGTTTGTGCATTTACAATATTCATTGATTTTTGCCATTGAAAAACATGTTTTTCATATACCAGAAATGTTTGAAGCTACTGACTGAATGAAAGGAGCTGGCATCTCACTCTCTTTGAATCTTCTTTATCATGCTAGGATTAACAGGAAAAAGCTAAAAATTTCAGAATTGCACCGTGCAATGTGGAGATATTACTGTTTGTGCATTTACAATATTCATTGATTTTTGCCATTGAAAAACGTCCAGAAATGTTTGAAGCTACTGACTGAATGAAAGGAGCTGGCATCTCACTCTCTTTGAATCTTCTTTATCATGCTAGGATTAACAGGAAAAAGCTAAAAATTTCAGAATTGCACCGTGCAATGTGGAGATATTACTGTTTGTGCATTTACAATATTCATTGATTTTTGCCATTGAAAAACATGTTTTTCATATACCAGAAATGTTTGAAGCTACTGACTGAATGAAAGGAGCTGGCATCTCACTCTCTTTGAATCTTCTTTATCATGCTAGGATTAGCAGGAAAAAGCTAAAAATTTCAGAATTGCACCGTGCAATGTGGAGATATTACTGTTTGTGCATTTACAATATTCATTGATTTTTGCCATTGAAAAACGTCCAGAAATGTTTGAAGCTACTGACTGAATGAAAGGAGCTGGCATCTCACTCTCTTTGAATCTTCTTTATCATGCTAGGATTAACAGGAAAAAGCTAAAAATTTCAGAATTGCACCGTGCAATGTGGAGATATTACTGTTTGTGCATTTACAATATTCATTGATTTTTGCCATTGAAAAACATGTTTTTCATATACCAGAAATGTTTGAAGCTACTGACTGAATGAAAGGAGCTGGCATCTCACTCTCTTTGAATCTTCTTTATCATGCTAGGATTAACAGGAAAAAGCTAAAAATTTCAGAATTGCACCGTGCAATGTGGAGATATTACTGTTTGTGCATTTACAATATTCATTGATTTTTGCCATTGAAAAACGTTTTTCATATACCAGAAATGTTTGAAGCTACTGACTGAATGAAAGGAGCTGGCATCTCACTCTCTTTGAATCTTCTTTATCATGCTAGGATTAACAGGAAAAAGCTAAAAATTTCAGAATTGCACCGTGCAATGTGGAGATATTACTGTTTGTGCATTTACAATATTCATTGATTTTTGCCATTGAAAAACATGTTTTTCATATACCAGAAATGTTTGAAGCTACTGACTGAATGAAAGGAGCTGGCATCTCACTCTCTTTGAATCTTCTTTATCATGCTAGGATTAGCAGGAAAAAGCAAAAAATTTCAGAATTGCACCGTGCAATGTGGAGATATTACTGTTTGTGCATTTACAATATTCATTGATTTTTGCCATTGAAAAACATGTTTTTCATATACCAGAAATGTTTGAAGCTACTGACTGAATGAAAGGAGCTGGCATCTCACTCTCTTTGAATCTTCTTTATCATGCTAGGATTAACAGGAAAAAGCTAAAAATTTCAGAATTGCACCGTGCAATGTGGAGATATTACTGTTTGTGCATTTACAATATTCATTGATTTTTGCCATTGAAAAACATGTTTTTCATATACCAGAAATGTTTGAAGCTACTGACTGAATGAAAGGAGCTGGCATCTCACTCTCTTTGAATCTTCTTTATCATGCTAGGATTAACAGGAAAAAGCTAAAAATTTCAGAATTGCACCGTGCAATGTGGAGATATTACTGTTTGTGCATTTACAATATTCATTGATTTTTGCCATTGAAAAACGTCCAGAAATGTTTGAAGCTACTGACTGAATGAAAGGAGCTGGCATCTCACTCTCTTTGAATCTTCTTTATTATGCTAGGATTAACAGGAAAAAGCTAAAAATTTCAGAATTGCACCGTGCAATGTGGAGATATTACTGTTTGTGCATTTACAATATTCATTGATTTTTGCCATTGAAAAACGTCCAGAAATGTTTGAAGCTACTGACTGAATGAAAGGAGCTGGCATCTCACTCTCTTTGAATCTTCTTTATCATGCTAGGATTAACAGGAAAAAGCTAAAAATTTCAGAATTGCACCGTGCAATGTGGAGATATTACTGTTTGTGCATTTACAATATTCATTGATTTTTGCCATTGAAAAACGTCCAGAAATGTTTGAAGCTACTGACTGAATGAAAGGAGCTGGCATCTCACTCTCTTTGAATCTTCTTTATCATGCTAGGATTAGCAGGAAAAAGCTAAAAATTTCAGAATTGCACCGTGCAATGTGGAGATATTACTGTTTGTGCATTTACAATATTCATTGATTTTTGCCATTGAAAAACATGTTTTTCATATACCAGAAATGTTTGAAGCTACTGACTGAATGAAAGGAGCTGGCATCTCACTCTCTTTGAATCTTCTTTATCATGCTAGGATTAACAGGAAAAAGCTAAAAATTTCAGAATTGCACCGTGCAATGTGGAGATATTACTGTTTGTGCATTTACAATATTCATTGATTTTTGCCATTGAAAAACATGTTTTTCATATACCAGAAATGTTTGAAGCTACTGACTGAATGAAAGGAGCTGGCATCTCACTCTCTTTGAATCTTCTTTATCATGCTAGGATTAACAGGAAAAAGCTAAAAATTTCAGAATTGCACCGTGCAATGTGGAGATATTACTGTTTGTGCATTTACAATATTCATTGATTTTTGCCATTGAAAAACATGTTTTTCATATACCAGAAATGTTTGAAGCTACTGACTGAATGAAAGGAGCTGGCATCTCACTCTCTTTGAATCTTCTTTATCATGCTAGGATTAACAGGAAAAAGCTAAAAATTTCAGAATTGCACCGTGCAATGTGGAGATATTACTGTTTGTGCATTTACAATATTCATTGATTTTTGCCATTGAAAAACATGTTTTTCATATACCAGAAATGTTTGAAGCTACTGACTGAATGAAAGGAGCTGGCATCTCACTCTCTTTGAATCTTCTTTATCATGCTAGGATTAACAGGAAAAAGCTAAAAATTTCAGAATTGCACCGTGCAATGTGGAGATATTACTGTTTGTGCATTTACAATATTCATTGATTTTTGCCATTGAAAAACGTCCAGAAATGTTTGAAGCTACTGACTGAATGAAAGGAGCTGGCATCTCACTCTCTTTGAATCTTCTTTATTATGCTAGGATTAACAGGAAAAAGCTAAAAATTTCAGAATTGCACCGTGCAATGTGGAGATATTACTGTTTGTGCATTTACAATATTCATTGATTTTTGCCATTGAAAAACGTCCAGAAATGTTTGAAGCTACTGACTGAATGAAAGGAGCTGGCATCTCACTCTCTTTGAATCTTCTTTATCATGCTAGGATTAACAGGAAAAAGCTAAAAATTTCAGAATTGCACCGTGCAATGTGGAGATATTACTGTTTGTGCATTTACAATATTCATTGATTTTTGCCATTGAAAAACGTCCAGAAATGTTTGAAGCTACTGACTGAATGAAAGGAGCTGGCATCTCACTCTCTTTGAATCTTCTTTATCATGCTAGGATTAGCAGGAAAAAGCTAAAAATTTCAGAATTGCACCGTGCAATGTGGAGATATTACTGTTTGTGCATTTACAATATTCATTGATTTTTGCCATTGAAAAACATGTTTTTCATATACCAGAAATGTTTGAAGCTACTGACTGAATGAAAGGAGCTGGCATCTCACTCTCTTTGAATCTTCTTTATCATGCTAGGATTAACAGGAAAAAGCTAAAAATTTCAGAATTGCACCGTGCAATGTGGAGATATTACTGTTTGTGCATTTACAATATTCATTGATTTTTGCCATTGAAAAACATGTTTTTCATATACCAGAAATGTTTGAAGCTACTGACTGAATGAAAGGAGCTGGCATCTCACTCTCTTTGAATCTTCTTTATCATGCTAGGATTAACAGGAAAAAGCTAAAAATTTCAGAATTGCACCGTGCAATGTGGAGATATTACTGTTTGTGCATTTACAATATTCATTGATTTTTGCCATTGAAAAACATGTTTTTCATATACCAGAAATGTTTGAAGCTACTGACTGAATGAAAGGAGCTGGCATCTCACTCTCTTTGAATCTTCTTTATCATGCTAGGATTAACAGGAAAAAGCTAAAAATTTCAGAATTGCACCGTGCAATGTGGAGATATTACTGTTTGTGCATTTACAATATTCATTGATTTTTGCCATTGAAAAACATGTTTTTCATATACCAGAAATGTTTGAAGCTACTGACTGAATGAAAGGAGCTGGCATCTCACTCTCTTTGAATCTTCTTTATCATGCTAGGATTAACAGGAAAAAGCTAAAAATTTCAGAATTGCACCGTGCAATGTGGAGATATTACTGTTTGTGCATTTACAATATTCATTGATTTTTGCCATTGAAAAACGTCCAGAAATGTTTGAAGCTACTGACTGAATGAAAGGAGCTGGCATCTCACTCTCTTTGAATCTTCTTTATTATGCTAGGATTAACAGGAAAAAGCTAAAAATTTCAGAATTGCACCGTGCAATGTGGAGATATTACTGTTTGTGCATTTACAATATTCATTGATTTTTGCCATTGAAAAACGTCCAGAAATGTTTGAAGCTACTGACTGAATGAAAGGAGCTGGCATCTCACTCTCTTTGAATCTTCTTTATCATGCTAGGATTAACAGGAAAAAGCTAAAAATTTCAGAATTGCACCGTGCAATGTGGAGATATTACTGTTTGTGCATTTACAATATTCATTGATTTTTGCCATTGAAAAACGTCCAGAAATGTTTGAAGCTACTGACTGAATGAAAGGAGCTGGCATCTCACTCTCTTTGAATCTTCTTTATCATGCTAGGATTAGCAGCAAAAAGCTAAAAATTTCAGAATTGCACCGTGCAATGTGGAGATATTACTGTTTGTGCATTTACAATATTCATTGATTTTTGCCATTGAAAAACATGTTTTTCATATACCAGAAATGTTTGAAGCTACTGACTGAATGAAAGGAGCTGGCATCTCACTCTCTTTGAATCTTCTTTATCATGCTAGGATTAACAGGAAAAAGCTAAAAATTTCAGAATTGCACCGTGCAATGTGGAGATATTACTGTTTGTGCATTTACAATATTCATTGATTTTTGCCATTGAAAAACATGTTTTTCATATACCAGAAATGTTTGAAGCTACTGACTGAATGAAAGGAGCTGGCATCTCACTCTCTTTGAATCTTCTTTATCATGCTAGGATTAACAGGAAAAAGCTAAAAATTTCAGAATTGCACCGTGCAATGTGGAGATATTACTGTTTGTGCATTTACAATATTCATTGATTTTTGCCATTGAAAAACGTCCAGAAATGTTTGAAGCTACTGACTGAATGAAAGGAGCTGGCATCTCACTCTCTTTGAATCTTCTTTATCATGCTAGGATTAACAGGAAAAAGCTAAAAATTTCAGAATTGCACCGTGCAATGTGGAGATATTACTGTTTGTGCATTTACAATATTCATTGATTTTTGCCATTGAAAAACATGTTTTTCATATACCAGAAATGTTTGAAGCTACTGACTGAATGAAAGGAGCTGGCATCTCACTCTCTTTGAATCTTCTTTATCATGCTAGGATTAACAGGAAAAAGCTAAAAATTTCAGAATTGCACCGTGCAATGTGGAGATATTACTGTTTGTGCATTTACAATATTCATTGATTTTTGCCATTGAAAAACGTCCAGAAATGTTTGAAGCTACTGACTGAATGAAAGGAGCTGGCATCTCACTCTCTTTGAATCTTCTTTATCATGCTAGGATTAACAGGAAAAAGCTAAAAATTTCAGAATTGCACCGTGCAATGTGGAGATATTACTGTTTGTGCATTTACAATATTCATTGATTTTTGCCATTGAAAAACATGTTTTTCATATACCAGAAATGTTTGAAGCTACTGACTGAATGAAAGGAGCTGGCATCTCACTCTCTTTGAATCTTCTTTATCATGCTAGGATTA
Organism: Phyllobates terribilis; assembly: GCF_046119375.1. Lineage (NCBI taxonomy): Eukaryota > Metazoa > Chordata > Amphibia > Anura > Dendrobatidae > Phyllobates > Phyllobates terribilis. Next base: position 21,565 of record NW_027371608.1, read on the forward strand.
ACAGGAAAAAGCTAAAAATTTCAGAATTGCACCGTGCAATGTGGAGATATTACTGTTTGTGCATTTACAATATTCATTGATTTTTGCCATTGAAAAACATGTTTTTCATATACCAGAAATGTTTGAAGCTACTGACTGAATGAAAGGAGCTGGCATCTCACTCTCTTTGAATCTTCTTTATCATGCTAGGATTAACAGGAAAAAGCTAAAAATTTCAGAATTGCACCGTGCAATGTGGAGATATTACTGTTTGTGCATTTACAATATTCATTGATTTTTGCCATTGAAAAACGTCCAGAAATGTTTGAAGCTACTGACTGAATGAAAGGAGCTGGCATCTCACTCTCTTTGAATCTTCTTTATCATGCTAGGATTAGCAGGAAAAAGCTAAAAATTTCAGAATTGCACCGTGCAATGTGGAGATATTACTGTTTGTGCATTTACAATATTCATTGATTTTTGCCATTGAAAAACATGTTTTTCATATACCAGAAATGTTTGAAGCTACTGACTGAATGAAAGGAGCTGGCATCTCACTCTCTTTGAATCTTCTTTATCATGCTAGGATTAACAGGAAAAAGCTAAAAATTTCAGAATTGCACCGTGCAATGTGGAGATATTACTGTTTGTGCATTTACAATATTCATTGATTTTTGCCATTGAAAAACGTCCAGAAATGTTTGAAGCTACTGACTGAATGAAAGGAGCTGGCATCTCACTCTCTTTGAATCTTCTTTATCATGCTAGGATTAGCAGGAAAAAGCTAAAAATTTCAGAATTGCACCGTGCAATGTGGAGATATTACTGTTTGTGCATTTACAATATTCATTGATTTTTGCCATTGAAAAACATGTTTTTCATATACCAGAAATGTTTGAAGCTACTGACTGAATGAAAGGAGCTGGCATCTCACTCTCTTTGAATCTTCTTTATCATGCTAGGATTAACAGGAAAAAGCTAAAAATTTCAGAATTGCACCGTGCAATGTGGAGATATTACTGTTTGTGCATTTACAATATTCATTGATTTTTGCCATTGAAAAACATGTTTTTCATATACCAGAAATGTTTGAAGCTACTGACTGAATGAAAGGAGCTGGCATCTCACTCTCTTTGAATCTTCTTTATCATGCTAGGATTAACAGGAAAAAGCTAAAAATTTCAGAATTGCACCGTGCAATGTGGAGATATTACTGTTTGTGCATTTACAATATTCATTGATTTTTGCCATTGAAAAACGTCCAGAAATGTTTGAAGCTACTGACTGAATGAAAGGAGCTGGCATCTCACTCTCTTTGAATCTTCTTTATCATGCTAGGATTAGCAGGAAAAAGCTAAAAATTTCAGAATTGCACCGTGCAATGTGGAGATATTACTGTTTGTGCATTTACAATATTCATTGATTTTTGCCATTGAAAAACATGTTTTTCATATACCAGAAATGTTTGAAGCTACTGACTGAATGAAAGGAGCTGGCATCTCACTCTCTTTGAATCTTCTTTATCATGCTAGGATTAACAGGAAAAAGCTAAAAATTTCAGAATTGCACCGTGCAATGTGGAGATATTACTGTTTGTGCATTTACAATATTCATTGATTTTTGCCATTGAAAAACATGTTTTTCATATACCAGAAATGTTTGAAGCTACTGACTGAATGAAAGGAGCTGGCATCTCACTCTCTTTGAATCTTCTTTATCATGCTAGGATTAACAGGAAAAAGCTAAAAATTTCAGAATTGCACCGTGCAATGTGGAGATATTACTGTTTGTGCATTTACAATATTCATTGATTTTTGCCATTGAAAAACGTCCAGAAATGTTTGAAGCTACTGACTGAATGAAAGGAGCTGGCATCTCACTCTCTTTGAATCTTCTTTATCATGCTAGGATTAACAGGAAAAAGCTAAAAATTTCAGAATTGCACCGTGCAATGTGGAGATATTACTGTTTGTGCATTTACAATATTCATTGATTTTTGCCATTGAAAAACGTCCAGAAATGTTTGAAGCTACTGACTGAATGAAAGGAGCTGGCATCTCACTCTCTTTGAATCTTCTTTATCATGCTAGGATTAACAGGAAAAAGCTAAAAATTTCAGAATTGCACCGTGCAATGTGGAGATATTACTGTTTGTGCATTTACAATATTCATTGATTTTTGCCATTGAAAAACATGTTTTTCATATACCAGAAATGTTTGAAGCTACTGACTGAATGAAAGGAGCTGGCATCTCACTCTCTTTGAATCTTCTTTATCATGCTAGGATTAACAGGAAAAAGCTAAAAATTTCAGAATTGCACCGTGCAATGTGGAGATATTACTGTTTGTGCATTTACAATATTCATTGATTTTTGCCATTGAAAAACATGTTTTTCATATACCAGAAATGTTTGAAGCTACTGACTGAATGAAAGGAGCTGGCATCTCACTCTCTTTGAATCTTCTTTATCATGCTAGGATTAACAGGAAAAAGCTAAAAATTTCAGAATTGCACCGTGCATTGTGGAGATATTACTGTTTGTGCATTTACAATATTCATTGATTTTTGCCATTGAAAAACATGTTTTTCATATACCAGAAATGTTTGAAGCTACTGACTGAATGAAAGGAGCTGGCATCTCACTCTCTTTGAATCTTCTTTATCATGCTAGGATTAACAGGAAAAAGCTAAAAATTTCAGAATTGCACCGTGCAATGTGGAGATATTACTGTTTGTGCATTTACAATATTCATTGATTTTTGCCATTGAAAAACTGTTTTTTCATATACCAGAAATGTTTGAAGCTACTGACTGAATGAAAGGAGCTGGCATCTCACTCTCTTTGAATCTTCTTTATCATGCTAGGATTAACAGGAAAAAGCTAAAAATTTCAGAATTGCACCGTGCAATGTGGAGATATTACTGTTTGTGCATTTACAATATTCATTGATTTTTGCCATTGAAAAACATGTTTTTCATATACCAGAAATGTTTGAAGCTACTGACTGAATGAAAGGAGCTTTCATCTCACTCTCTTTGAATCTTCTTTATCATGCTAGGATTAACAGGAAAAAGCTAAAAATTTCAGAATTGCACCGTGCAATGTGGAGATATTACTGTTTGTGCATTTACAATATTCATTGATTTTTGCCATTGAAAAACGTTTTTCATATACCAGAAATGTTTGAAGCTACTGACTGAATGAAAGGAGCTGGCATCTCACTCTCTTTGAATCTTCTTTATCATGCTAGGATTAACAGGAAAAAGCTAAAAATTTCAGAATTGCACCGTGCAATATGGAGATATTACTGTTTGTGCATTTACAATATTCATTGATTTTTGCCATTGAAAAACGTCCAGAAATGTTTGAAGCTACTGACTGAATGAAAGGAGCTGGCATCTCACTCTCTTTGAATCTTCTTTATCATGCTAGGATTAACAGGAAAAAGCTAAAAATTTCAGAATTGCACCGTGCAATGTGGAGATATTACTGTTTGTGCATTTACAATATTCATTGATTTTTGCCATTGAAAAACATGTTTTTCATATACCAGAAATGTTTGAAGCTACTGACTGAATGAAAGGAGCTGGCATCTCACTCTCTTTGAATCTTCTTTATCATGCTAGGATTAACAGGAAAAAGCTAAAAATTTCAGAATTGCACCGTGCAATGTGGAGATATTACTGTTTGTGCATTTACAATATTCATTGATTTTTGCCATTGAAAAACGTCCAGAAATGTTTGAAGCTACTGACTGAATGAAAGGAGCTGGCATCTCACTCTCTTTGAATCTTCTTTATCATGCTAGGATTAACAGGAAAAAGCTAAAAATTTCAGAATTGCACCGTGCAATGTGGAGATATTACTGTTTGTGCATTTACAATATTCATGGATTTTT
>NW_027371609.1:0-25439 GCF_046119375.1 Phyllobates terribilis
GATAAAGAAGATTCAAAGAGAGTGAGATGCCAGCTCCTTTCATTCAGTCAGTAGCTTCAAACATTTCTGGTATATGAAAAACATGTTTTTCAATGGCAAAAATCAATGAATATTGTAAATGCACAAACAGTAATATCTCCACATTGCAAGGTGCAATTCTGAAATTTTTTGCTTTTTCCTGCTAATCCTAGCATGATAAAGAAGATTCAAAGAGAGTGAGATGCCAGCTCCTTTCATTCAGTCAGTAGCTTCAAACATTTCTGGTATATGAAAAACATGTTTTTCAATGGCAAAAATCAATGAATATTGTAAATGCACAAACAGTAATATCTCCACATTGTACGGTGCAATTCTGAAATTTTTAGCTTTTTCCTGTTAATCCTAGCATGATAAAGAAGATTCAAAGAGAGTGAGATGCCAGCTCCTTTCATTCAGTCAGTAGCTTCAAACATTTCTGGTATATGAAAAACATGTTTTTCAATGGCAAAAATTAATGAATATTGTAAATGCACAAACAGTAATATCTCCACATTGCAAGGTGCAATTCTGAAATTTTTTGCTTTTTCCTGCTAATCCTAGCATGATAAAGAAGATTCAAAGAGAGTGAGATGCCAGCTCCTTTCATTCAGTCAGTAGCTTCAAACATTTCTGGTATATGAAAAACATGTTTTTCAATGGCAAAAATCAATGAATATTGTAAATGCACAAACAGTAATATCTCCACATTGCACGGTGCAATTCTGAAATTTTTAGCTTTTTCCTGTTAATCCTAGCATGATAAAGAAGATTCAAAGAGAGTGAGATGCCAGCTCCTTTCATTCAGTCAGTAGCTTCAAACATTTCTGGTATATGAAAAACATGTTTTTCAATGGCAAAATCAATGAATATTGTAAATGCACAAACAGTAATATCTCCACATTGCAAGGTGCAATTCTGAAATTTTTTGCTTTTTCCTGCTAATCCTAGCATGATAAAGAAGATTCAAAGAGAGTGAGATGCCAGCTCCTTTCATTCAGTCAGTAGCTTCAAACATTTCTGGTATATGAAAAACATGTTTTTCAATGGCAAAAATCAATGAATATTGTAAATGCACAAACAGTAATATCTCCACATTGCACGGTGCAATTCTGAAATTTTTAGCTTTTTCCTGTTAATCCTAGCATGACAAAGAAGATTCAAAGAGAGTGAGATGCCAGCTCCTTTCATTCAGTCAGTAGCTTCAAACATTTCTGGTATATGAAAAACATGTTTTTCAATGGCAAAAATCAATGAATATTGTAAATGCACAAAGAGTAATATCTCCACATTGCAAGGTGCAATTCTGAAATTTTTTGCTTTTTCCTGCTAATCCTAGCATGATAAAGAAGATTCAAAGAGAGTGAGATGCCAGCTCCTTTCATTCAGTCAGTAGCTTCAAACATTTCTGGTATATGAAAAACATGTTTTTCAATGGCAAAAATCAATGAATATTGTAAATGCACAAACAGTAATATCTCCACATTGCACGGTGCAATTCTGAAATTTTTAGCTTTTTCCTGTTAATCCTAGCATGATAAAGAAGATTCAAAGAGAGTGAGATGCCAGCTCCTTTCATTCAGTCAGTAGCTTCAAACATTTCTGGTATATGAAAAACATGTTTTTCAATGGCAAAAATCAATGAATATTGTAAATGCACAAACAGTAATATCTCCACATTGCACGGTGCAATTCTGAAATTTTTAGCTTTTTCCTGTTAATCCTAGCATGATAAAGAAGATTCAAAGAGAGTGAGATGCCAGCTCCTTTCATTCAGTCAGTAGCTTCAAACATTTCTGGTATATGAAAAACATGTTTTTCAATGGCAAAAATTAATGAATATTGTAAATGCACAAACAGTAATATCTCCACATTGCAAGGTGCAATTCTGAAATTTTTTGCTTTTTCCTGCTAATCCTAGCATGATAAAGAAGATTCAAAGAGAGTGAGATGCCAGCTCCTTTCATTCAGTCAGTAGCTTCAAACATTTCTGGTATATGAAAAACATGTTTTTCAATGGCAAAAATCAATGAATATTGTAAATGCACAAACAGTAATATCTCCACATTGCAAGGTGCAATTCTGAAATTTTTTGCTTTTTCCTGTTAATCCTAGCATGATAAAGAAGATTCAAAGAGAGTGAGATGCCAGCTCCTTTCATTCAGTCAGTAGCTTCAAACATTTCTGGTATATGAAAAACATGTTTTTCAATGGCAAAAATCAATGAATATTGTAAATGCACAAACAGTAATATCTCCACATTGCAAGGTGCAATTCTGAAATTTTTTGCTTTTTCCTGCTAATCCTAGCATGATAAAGAAGATTCAAAGAGAGTGAGATGCCAGCTCCTTTCATTCAGTCAGTAGCTTCAAACATTTCTGGTATATGAAAAACATGTTTTTCAATGGCAAAAATCAATGAATATTGTAAATGCACAAACAGTAATATCTCCACATTGCACGGTGCAATTCTGAAATTTTTAGCTTTTTCCTGTTAATCCTAGCATGATAAAGAAGATTCAAAGAGAGTGAGATGCCAGCTCCTTTCATTCAGTCAGTAGCTTCAAACATTTGTGGTATATGAAAAACATGTTTTTCAATGGCAAAAATCAATGAATATTGTAAATGCACAAACAGTAATATCTCCACATTGCAAGGTGCAATTCTGAAATTTTTTGCTTTTTCCTGCTAATCCTAGCATGATAAAGAAGATTCAAAGAGAGTGAGATGCCAGCTCCTTTCATTCAGTCAGTAGCTTCAAACATTTCTGGTATATGAAAAACATGTTTTTCAATGGCAAAAATCAATGAATATTGTAAATGCACAAACAGTAATATCTCCACATTGCAAGGTGCAATTCTGAAATTTTTTGCTTTTTCCTGTTAATCCTAGCATGATAAAGAAGATTCAAAGAGAGTGAGATGCCAGCTCCTTTCATTCAGTCAGTAGCTTCAAACATTTCTGGTATATGAAAAACATGTTTTTCAATGGCAAAAATCAATGAATATTGTAAATGCACAAACAGTAATATCTCCACATTGCAAGGTGCAATTCTGAAATTTTTTGCTTTTTCCTGCTAATCCTAGCATGATAAAGAAGATTCAAAGAGAGTGAGATGCCAGCTCCTTTCATTCAGTCAGTAGCTTCAAACATTTCTGGTATATGAAAAACATGTTTTTCAATGGCAAAAATCAATGAATATTGTAAATGCACAAACAGTAATATCTCCACATTGCACGGTGCAATTCTGAAATTTTTAGCTTTTTCCTGTTAATCCTAGCATGATAAAGAAGATTCAAAGAGAGTGAGATGCCAGCTCCTTTCATTCAGTCAGTAGCTTCAAACATTTCTGGTATATGAAAAACATGTTTTTCAATGGCAAAAATCAATGAATATTGTAAATGCACAAACAGTAATATCTCCACATTGCAAGGTGCAATTCTGAAATTTTTTGCTTTTTCCTGCTAATCCTAGCATGATAAAGAAGATTCAAAGAGAGTGAGATGCCAGCTCCTTTCATTCAGTCAGTAGCTTCAAACATTTCTGGTATATGAAAAACATGTTTTTCAATGGCAAAAATCAATGAATATTGTAAATGCACAAACAGTAATATCTCCACATTGCAAGGTGCAATTCTGAAATTTTTTGCTTTTTCCTGTTAATCCTAGCATGATAAAGAAGATTCAAAGAGAGTGAGATGCCAGCTCCTTTCATTCAGTCAGTAGCTTCAAACATTTCTGGTATATGAAAAACATGTTTTTCAATGGCAAAAATCAATGAATATTGTAAATGCACAAACAGTAATATCTCCACATTGCAAGGTGCAATTCTGAAATTTTTTGCTTTTTCCTGCTAATCCTAGCATGATAAAGATTCAAAGAGAGTGAGATGCCAGCTCCTTTCATTCAGTCAGTAGCTTCAAACATTTCTGGTATATGAAAAACATGTTTTTCAATGGCAAAAATCAATGAATATTGTAAATGCACAAACAGTAATATCTCCACATTGTACGGTGCAATTCTGAAATTTTTAGCTTTTTCCTGTTAATCCTAGCATGATAAAGAAGATTCAAAGAGAGTGAGATGCCAGCTCCTTTCATTCAGTCAGTAGCTTCAAACATTTCTGGTATATGAAAAACATGTTTTTCAATGGCAAAAATTAATGAATATTGTAAATGCACAAACAGTAATATCTCCACATTGCAAGGTGCAATTCTGAAATTTTTTGCTTTTTCCTGCTAATCCTAGCATGATAAAGAAGATTCAAAGAGAGTGAGATGCCAGCTCCTTTCATTCAGTCAGTAGCTTCAAACATTTCTGGTATATGAAAAACATGTTTTTCAATGGCAAAAATCAATGAATATTGTAAATGCACAAACAGTAATATCTCCACATTGCACGGTGCAATTCTGAAATTTTTAGCTTTTTCCTGTTAATCCTAGCATGATAAAGAAGATTCAAAGAGAGTGAGATGCCAGCTCCTTTCATTCAGTCAGTAGCTTCAAACATTTCTGGTATATGAAAAACATGTTTTTCAATGGCAAAAATCAATGAATATTGTAAATGCACAAACAGTAATATCTCCACATTGCAAGGTGCAATTCTGAAATTTTTTGCTTTTTCCTGCTAATCCTAGCATGATAAAGATTCAAAGAGAGTGAGATGCCAGCTCCTTTCATTCAGTCAGTAGCTTCAAACATTTCTGGTATATGAAAAACATGTTTTTCAATGGCAAAAATCAATGAATATTGTAAATGCACAAACAGTAATATCTCCACATTGCACGGTGCAATTCTGAAATTTTTAGCTTTTTCCTGTTAATCCTAGCATGATAAAGAAGATTCAAAGAGAGTGAGATGCCAGCTCCTTTCATTCAGTCAGTAGCTTCAAACATTTCTGGTATATGAAAAACATGTTTTTCAATGGCAAAAATCAATGAATATTGTAAATGCACAAACAGTAATATCTCCACATTGCAAGGTGCAATTCTGAAATTTTTTGCTTTTTCCTGTTAATCCTAGCATGATAAAGAAGATTCAAAGAGAGTGAGATGCCAGCTCCTTTCATTCAGTCAGTAGCTTCAAACATTTCTGGTATATGAAAAACATGTTTTTCAATGGCAAAAATCAATGAATATTGTAAATGCACAAACAGTAATATCTCCACATTGCAAGGTGCAATTCTGAAATTTTTTGCTTTTTCCTGCTAATCCTAGCATGATAAAGAAGATTCAAAGAGAGTGAGATGCCAGCTCCTTTCATTCAGTCAGTAGCTTCAAACATTTCTGGTATATGAAAAACATGTTTTTCAATGGCAAAAATCAATGAATATTGTAAATGCACAAACAGTAATATCTCCACATTGCACGGTGCAATTCTGAAATTTTTAGCTTTTTCCTGTTAATCCTAGCATGATAAAGAAGATTCAAAGAGAGTGAGATGCCAGCTCCTTTCATTCAGTCAGTAGCTTCAAACATTTCTGGTATATGAAAAACATGTTTTTCAATGGCAAAAATCAATGAATATTGTAAATGCACAAACAGTAATATCTCCACATTGCAAGGTGCAATTCTGAAATTTTTTGCTTTTTCCTGCTAATCCTAGCATGATAAAGAAGATTCAAAGAGAGTGAGATGCCAGCTCCTTTCATTCAGTCAGTAGCTTCAAACATTTCTGGTATATGAAAAACATGTTTTTCAATGGCAAAAATCAATGAATATTGTAAATGCACAAACAGTAATATCTCCACATTGCACGGTGCAATTCTGAAATTTTTAGCTTTTTCCTGTTAATCCTAGCATGATAAAGAAGATTCAAAGAGAGTGAGATGCCAGCTCCTTTCATTCAGTCAGTAGCTTCAAACATTTCTGGTATATGAAAAACATGTTTTTCAATGGCAAAAATCAATGAATATTGTAAATGCACAAACAGTAATATCTCCACATTGCAAGGTGCAATTCTGAAATTTTTTGCTTTTTCCTGTTAATCCTAGCATGATAAAGAAGATTCAAAGAGAGTGAGATGCCAGCTCCTTTCATTCAGTCAGTAGCTTCAAACATTTCTGGTATATGAAAAACATGTTTTTCAATGGCAAAAATCAATGAATATTGTAAATGCACAAAGAGTAATATCTCCACATTGCAAGGTGCAATTCTGAAATTTTTTGCTTTTTCCTGCTAATCCTAGCATGATAAAGAAGATTCAAAGAGAGTGAGATGCCAGCTCCTTTCATTCAGTCAGTAGCTTCAAACATTTCTGGTATATGAAAAACATGTTTTTCAATGGCAAAAATCAATGAATATTGTAAATGCACAAACAGTAATATCTCCACATTGCACGGTGCAATTCTGAAATTTTTAGCTTTTTCCTGTTAATCCTAGCATGATAAAGAAGATTCAAAGAGAGTGAGATGCCAGCTCCTTTCATTCAGTCAGTAGCTTCAAACATTTCTGGTATATGAAAAACATGTTTTTCAATGGCAAAAATCAATGAATATTGTAAATGCACAAACAGTAATATCTCCACATTGCACGGTGCAATTCTGAAATTTTTAGCTTTTTCCTGTTAATCCTAGCATGATAAAGAAGATTCAAAGAGAGTGAGATGCCAGCTCCTTTCATTCAGTCAGTAGCTTCAAACATTTCTGGTATATGAAAAACATGTTTTTCAATGGCAAAAATCAATGAATATTGTAAATGCACAAACAGTAATATCTCCACATTGCAAGGTGCAATTCTGAAATTTTTTGCTTTTTCCTGTTAATCCTAGCATGATAAAGAAGATTCAAAGAGAGTGAGATGCCAGCTCCTTTCATTCAGTCAGTAGCTTCAAACATTTCTGGTATATGAAAAACATGTTTTTCAATGGCAAAAATCAATGAATATTGTAAATGCACAAACAGTAATGTCTCCACATTGCAAGGTGCAATTCTGAAATTTTTTGCTTTTTCCTGCTAATCCTAGCATGATAAAGAAGATTCAAAGAGAGTGAGATGCCAGCTCCTTTCATTCAGTCAGTAGCTTCAAACATTTCTGGTATATGAAAAACATGTTTTTCAATGGCAAAAATCAATGAATATTGTAAATGCACAAACAGTAATATCTCCACATTGCACGGTGCAATTCTGAAATTTTTAGCTTTTTCCTGTTAATCCTAGCATGATAAAGAAGATTCAAAGAGAGTGAGATGCCAGCTCCATTCATTCAGTCAGTAGCTTCAAACATTTCTGGTATATGAAAAACATGTTTTTCAATGGCAAAAATCAATGAATATTGTAAATGCACAAACAGTAATATCTCCACATTGCAAGGTGCAATTCTGAAATTTTTTGCTTTTTCCTGCTAATCCTAGCATGATAAAGAAGATTCAAAGAGAGTGAGATGCCAGCTCCTTTCATTCAGTCAGTAGCTTCAAACATTTCTGGTATATGAAAAACATGTTTTTCAATGGCAAAAATCAATGAATATTGTAAATGCACAAACAGTAATATCTCCACATTGCAAGGTGCAATTCTGAAATTTTTTGCTTTTTCCTGTTAATCCTAGCATGATAAAGAAGATTCAAAGAGAGTGAGATGCCAGCTCCTTTCATTCAGTCAGTAGCTTCAAACATTTCTGGTATATGAAAAACATGTTTTTCAATGGCAAAAATCAATGAATATTGTAAATGCACAAACAGTAATATCTCCACATTGCAAGGTGCAATTCTGAAATTTTTTGCTTTTTCCTGCTAATCCTAGCATGATAAAGAAGATTCAAAGAGAGTGAGATGCCAGCTCCTTTCATTCAGTCAGTAGCTTCAAACATTTCTGGTATATGAAAAACATGTTTTTCAATGGCAAAAATCAATGAATATTGTAAATGCACAAACAGTAATATCTCCACATTGTACGGTGCAATTCTGAAATTTTTAGCTTTTTCCTGTTAATCCTAGCATGATAAAGAAGATTCAAAGAGAGTGAGATGCCAGCTCCTTTCATTCAGTCAGTAGCTTCAAACATTTCTGGTATATGAAAAACATGTTTTTCAATGGCAAAAATTAATGAATATTGTAAATGCACAAACAGTAATATCTCCACATTGCAAGGTGCAATTCTGAAATTTTTTGCTTTTTCCTGCTAATCCTAGCATGATAAAGAAGATTCAAAGAGAGTGAGATGCCAGCTCCTTTCATTCAGTCAGTAGCTTCAAACATTTCTGGTATATGAAAAACATGTTTTTCAATGGCAAAAATCAATGAATATTGTAAATGCACAAACAGTAATATCTCCACATTGCACGGTGCAATTCTGAAATTTTTAGCTTTTTCCTGTTAATCCTAGCATGATAAAGAAGATTCAAAGAGAGTGAGATGCCAGCTCCTTTCATTCAGTCAGTAGCTTCAAACATTTCTGGTATATGAAAAACATGTTTTTCAATGGCAAAAATCAATGAATATTGTAAATGCACAAACAGTAATATCTCCACATTGCAAGGTGCAATTCTGAAATTTTTTGCTTTTTCCTGCTAATCCTAGCATGATAAAGATTCAAAGAGAGTGAGATGCCAGCTCCTTTCATTCAGTCAGTAGCTTCAAACATTTCTGGTATATGAAAAACATGTTTTTCAATGGCAAAAATCAATGAATATTGTAAATGCACAAACAGTAATATCTCCACATTGCACGGTGCAATTCTGAAATTTTTAGCTTTTTCCTGTTAATCCTAGCATGATAAAGAAGATTCAAAGAGAGTGAGATGCCAGCTCCTTTCATTCAGTCAGTAGCTTCAAACATTTCTGGTATATGAAAAACATGTTTTTCAATGGCAAAAATCAATGAATATTGTAAATGCACAAACAGTAATATCTCCACATTGCAAGGTGCAATTCTGAAATTTTTTGCTTTTTCCTGTTAATCCTAGCATGATAAAGAAGATTCAAAGAGAGTGAGATGCCAGCTCCTTTCATTCAGTCAGTAGCTTCAAACATTTCTGGTATATGAAAAACATGTTTTTCAATGGCAAAAATCAATGAATATTGTAAATGCACAAACAGTAATATCTCCACATTGCAAGGTGCAATTCTGAAATTTTTTGCTTTTTCCTGCTAATCCTAGCATGATAAAGAAGATTCAAAGAGAGTGAGATGCCAGCTCCTTTCATTCAGTCAGTAGCTTCAAACATTTCTGGTATATGAAAAACATGTTTTTCAATGGCAAAAATCAATGAATATTGTAAATGCACAAACAGTAATATCTCCACATTGCACGGTGCAATTCTGAAATTTTTAGCTTTTTCCTGTTAATCCTAGCATGATAAAGAAGATTCAAAGAGAGTGAGATGCCAGCTCCTTTCATTCAGTCAGTAGCTTCAAACATTTCTGGTATATGAAAAACATGTTTTTCAATGGCAAAAATCAATGAATATTGTAAATGCACAAACAGTAATATCTCCACATTGCAAGGTGCAATTCTGAAACTTTTTGCTTTTTCCTGCTAATCCTAGCATGATAAAGAAGATTCAAAGAGAGTGAGATGCCAGCTCCTTTCATTCAGTCAGTAGCTTCAAACATTTCTGGTATATGAAAAACATGTTTTTCAATGGCAAAAATCAATGAATATTGTAAATGCACAAACAGTAATATCTCCACATTGCACGGTGCAATTCTGAAATTTTTAGCTTTTTCCTGTTAATCCTAGCATGATAAAGAAGATTCAAAGAGAGTGAGATGCCAGCTCCTTTCATTCAGTCAGTAGCTTCAAACATTTCTGGTATATGAAAAACATGTTTTTCAATGGCAAAAATCAATGAATATTGTAAATGCACAAACAGTAATATCTCCACATTGCAAGGTGCAATTCTGAAATTTTTTGCTTTTTCCTGTTAATCCTAGCATGATAAAGAAGATTCAAAGAGAGTGAGATGCCAGCTCCTTTCATTCAGTCAGTAGCTTCAAACATTTCTGGTATATGAAAAACATGTTTTTCAATGGCAAAAATCAATGAATATTGTAAATGCACAAAGAGTAATATCTCCACATTGCAAGGTGCAATTCTGAAATTTTTTGCTTTTTCCTGCTAATCCTAGCATGATAAAGAAGATTCAAAGAGAGTGAGATGCCAGCTCCTTTCATTCAGTCAGTAGCTTCAAACATTTCTGGTATATGAAAAACATGTTTTTCAATGGCAAAAATCAATGAATATTGTAAATGCACAAACAGTAATATCTCCACATTGCACGGTGCAATTCTGAAATTTTTAGCTTTTTCCTGTTAATCCTAGCATGATAAAGAAGATTCAAAGAGAGTGAGATGCCAGCTCCTTTCATTCAGTCAGTAGCTTCAAACATTTCTGGTATATGAAAAACATGTTTTTCAATGGCAAAAATCAATGAATATTGTAAATGCACAAACAGTAATATCTCCACATTGCACGGTGCAATTCTGAAATTTTTAGCTTTTTCCTGTTAATCCTAGCATGATAAAGAAGATTCAAAGAGAGTGAGATGCCAGCTCCTTTCATTCAGTCAGTAGCTTCAAACATTTCTGGTATATGAAAAACATGTTTTTCAATGGCAAAAATTAATGAATATTGTAAATGCACAAACAGTAATATCTCCACATTGCAAGGTGCAATTCTGAAATTTTTTGCTTTTTCCTGCTAATCCTAGCATGATAAAGAAGATTCAAAGAGAGTGAGATGCCAGCTCCTTTCATTCAGTCAGTAGCTTCAAACATTTCTGGTATATGAAAAACATGTTTTTCAATGGCAAAAATCAATGAATATTGTAAATGCACAAACAGTAATATCTCCACATTGCAAGGTGCAATTCTGAAATTTTTTGCTTTTTCCTGTTAATCCTAGCATGATAAAGAAGATTCAAAGAGAGTGAGATGCCAGCTCCTTTCATTCAGTCAGTAGCTTCAAACATTTCTGGTATATGAAAAACATGTTTTTCAATTGCAAAAATCAATGAATATTGTAAATGCATAAACAGTAATATCTCCACATTGCAAGGTGCAATTCTGAAATTTTTTGCTTTTTCCTGCTAATCCTAGCATGATAAAGAAGATTCAAAGAGAGTGAGATGCCAGCTCCTTTCATTCAGTCAGTAGCTTCAAACATTTCTGGTATATGAAAAACATGTTTTTCAATGGCAAAAATCAATGAATATTGTAAATGCACAAACAGTAATATCTCCACATTGCACGGTGCAATTCTGAAATTTTTAGCTTTTTCCTGTTAATCCTAGCATGATAAAGAAGATTCAAAGAGAGTGAGATGCCAGCTCCTTTCATTCAGTCAGTAGCTTCAAACATTTCTGGTATATGAAAAACATGTTTTTCAATGGCAAAAATCAATGAATATTGTAAATGCACAAACAGTAATATCTCCACATTGCAAGGTGCAATTCTGAAATTTTTTGCTTTTTCCTGCTAATCCTAGCATGATAAAGAAGATTCAAAGAGAGTGAGATGCCAGCTCCTTTCATTCAGTCAGTAGCTTCAAACATTTCTGGTATATGAAAAACATGTTTTTCAATGGCAAAAATCAATGAATATTGTAAATGCACAAACAGTAATATCTCCACATTGCACGGTGCAATTCTGAAATTTTTAGCTTTTTCCTGTTAATCCTAGCATGATAAAGAAGATTCAAAGAGAGTGAGATGCCAGCTCCTTTCATTCAGTCAGTAGCTTCAAACATTTCTGGTATATGAAAAACATGTTTTTCAATGGCAAAAATCAATGAATATTGTAAATGCACAAACAGTAATATCTCCACATTGCAAGGTGCAATTCTGAAATTTTTTGCTTTTTCCTGCTAATCCTAGCATGATAAAGAAGATTCAAAGAGAGTGAGATGCCAGCTCCTTTCATTCAGTCAGTAGCTTCAAACATTTCTGGTATATGAAAAACATGTTTTTCAATGGCAAAAATCAATGAATATTGTAAATGCACAAACAGTAATATCTCCACATTGCAAGGTGCAATTCTGAAATTTTTTGCTTTTTCCTGTTAATCCTAGCATGATAAAGAAGATTCAAAGAGAGTGAGATGCCAGCTCCTTTCATTCAGTCAGTAGCTTCAAACATTTCTGGTATATGAAAAACATGTTTTTCAATGGCAAAAATCAATGAATATTGTAAATGCACAAACAGTAATATCTCCACATTGCAAGGTGCAATTCTGAAATTTTTTGCTTTTTCCTGCTAATCCTAGCATGATAAAGAAGATTCAAAGAGAGTGAGATGCCAGCTCCTTTCATTCAGTCAGTAGCTTCAAACATCTCTGGTATATGAAAAACATGTTTTTCAATGGCAAAAATCAATGAATATTGTAAATGCACAAACAGTAATATCTCCACATTGCACGGTGCAATTCTGAAATTTTTAGCTTTTTCCTGTTAATCCTAGCATGATAAAGAAGATTCAAAGAGAGTGAGATGCCAGCTCCTTTCATTCAGTCAGTAGCTTCAAACATTTCTGGTATATGAAAAACATGTTTTTCAATGGCAAAAATCAATGAATATTGTAAATGCACAAACAGTAATATCTCCACATTGCAAGGTGCAATTCTGAAATTTTTTGCTTTTTCCTGTTAATCCTAGCATGATAAAGAAGATTCAAAGAGAGTGAGATGCCAGCTCCTTTCATTCAGTCAGTAGCTTCAAACATTTCTGGTATATGAAAAACATGTTTTTCAATGGCAAAAATCAATGAATATTGTAAATGCACAAACAGTAATATCTCCACATTGCAAGGTGCAATTCTGAAATTTTTTGCTTTTTCCTGCTAATCCTAGCATGATAAAGAAGATTCAAAGAGAGTGAGATGCCAGCTCCTTTCATTCAGTCAGTAGCTTCAAACATTTCTGGTATATGAAAAACATGTTTTTCAATGGCAAAAATCAATGAATATTGTAAATGCACAAACAGTAATATCTCCACATTGCAAGGTGCAATTCTGAAATTTTTTGCTTTTTCCTGTTAATCCTAGCATGATAAAGAAGATTCAAAGAGAGTGAGATGCCAGCTCCTTTCATTCAGTCAGTAGCTTCAAACATTTCTGGTATATAAAAAACATGTTTTTCAATGGCAAAAATCAATGAATATTGTAAATGCACAAACAGTAATATCTCCACATTGCAAGGTGCAATTCTGAATTTTTTTGCTTTTTCCTGCTAATCCTAGCATGATAAAGAAGATTCAAAGAGAGTGAGATGCCAGCTCCTTTCATTCAGTCAGTAGCTTCAAACATTTCTGGTATATGAAAAACATGTTTTTCAATGGCAAAAATCAATGAATATTGTAAATGCACAAACAGTAATATCTCCACATTGCACGGTGCAATTCTGAAATTTTTAGCTTTTTCCTGTTAATCCTAGCATGATAAAGAAGATTCAAAGAGAGTGAGATGCCAGCTCCTTTCATTCAGTCAGTAGCTTCAAACATTTCTGGTATATGAAAAACATGTTTTTCAAAGGCAAAAATTAATGAATATTGTAAATGCACAAACAGTAATATCTCCACATTGCAAGGTGCAATTCTGAAATTTTTTGCTTTTTCCTGCTAATCCTAGCATGATAAAGAAGATTCAAAGAGAGTGAGATGCCAGCTCCTTTCATTCAGTCAGTAGCTTCAAACATTTCTGGTATATGAAAAACATGTTTTTCAATGGCAAAAATCAATGAATATTGTAAATGCACAAACAGTAATATCTCCACATTGCAAGGTGCAATTCTGAAATTTTTTGCTTTTTCCTGTTAATCCTAGCATGATAAAGAAGATTCAAAGAGAGTGAGATGCCAGCTCCTTTCATTCAGTCAGTAGCTTCAAACATTTCTGGTATATGAAAAACATGTTTTTCAATGGCAAAAATCAATGAATATTGTAAATGCACAAACAGTAATATCTCCACATTGCACGGTGCAATTCTGAAATTTTTAGCTTTTTCCTGTTAATCCTAGCATGATAAAGAAGATTCAAAGAGAGTGAGATGCCAGCTCCTTTCATTCAGTCAGTAGCTTCAATCATTTCTGGTATATGAAAAACATGTTTTTCAATGGCAAAAATCAATGAATATTGTAAATGCACAAACAGTAATATCTCCACATTGCAAGGTGCAATTCTGAAATTTTTTGCTTTTTCCTGTTAATCCTAGCATGATAAAGAAGATTCAAAGAGAGTGAGATGCCAGCTCCTTTCATTCAGTCAGTAGCTTCAAACATTTCTGGTATATGAAAAACATGTTTTTCAATGGCAAAAATCAATGAATATTGTAAATGCACAAACAGTAATATCTCCACATTGCACGGTGCAATTCTGAAATTTTTAGCTTTTTCCTGTTAATCCTAGCATGATAAAGAAGATTCAAAGAGAGTGAGATGCCAGCTCCTTTCATTCAGTCAGTAGCTTCAAACATTTCTGGTATATGAAAAACATGTTTTTCAATGGCAAAAATCAATGAATATTGTAAATGCACAAACAGTAATATCTCCACATTGCAAGGTGCAATTCTGAAATTTTTTGCTTTTTCCTGCTAATCCTAGCATGATAAAGAAGATTCAAAGAGAGTGAGATGCCAGCTCCTTTCATTCAGTCAGTAGCTTCAAACATTTCTGGTATATGAAAAACATGTTTTTCAATGGCAAAAATCAATGAATATTGTAAATGCACAAACAGTAATATCTCCACATTGCAAGGTGCAATTCTGAAATTTTTTGCTTTTTCCTGTTAATCCTAGCATGATAAAGAAGATTCAAAGAGAGTGAGATGCCAGCTCCTTTCATTCAGTCAGTAGCTTCAAACATTTCTGGTATATGAAAAACATGTTTTTCAATGGCAAAAATCAATGAATATTGTAAATGCACAAACAGTAATATCTCCACATTGCAAGGTGCAATTCTGAATTTTTTTGCTTTTTCCTGCTAATCCTAGCATGATAAAGAAGATTCAAAGAGAGTGAGATGCCAGCTCCTTTCATTCAGTCAGTAGCTTCAAACATTTCTGGTATATGAAAAACATGTTTTTCAATGGCAAAAATCAATGAATATTGTAAATGCACAAACAGTAATATCTCCACATTGCACGGTGCAATTCTGAAATTTTTAGCTTTTTCCTGTTAATCCTAGCATGATAAAGAAGATTCAAAGAGAGTGAGATGCCAGCTCCTTTCATTCAGTCAGTAGCTTCAAACATTTCTGGTATATGAAAAACATGTTTTTCAATGGCAAAAATTAATGAATATTGTAAATGCACAAACAGTAATATCTCCACATTGCAAGGTGCAATTCTGAAATTTTTTGCTTTTTCCTGCTAATCCTAGCATGATAAAGAAGATTCAAAGAGAGTGAGATGCCAGCTCCTTTCATTCAGTCAGTAGCTTCAAACATTTCTGGTATATGAAAAACATGTTTTTCAATGGCAAAAATCAATGAATATTGTAAATGCACAAACAGTAATATCTCAACATTGCACGGTGCAATTCTGAAATTTTTAGCTTTTTCCTGTTAATCCTAGCATGATAAAGAAGATTCAAAGAGAGTGAGATGCCAGCTCCTTTCATTCAGTCAGTAGCTTCAAACATTTCTGGTATATGAAAAACATGTTTTTCAATGGCAAAAATCAATGAATATTGTAAATGCACAAACAGTAATATCTCCACATTGCAAGGTGCAATTCTGAAATTTTTTGCTTTTTCCTGTTAATCCTAGCATGATAAAGAAGATTCAAAGAGAGTGAGATGGGGGCGTGGTTTAGGCACAGACCAGGATGGCAGCATAGGTCTGAGCTCCATGAGGGCTAAAACTACAAAGCGACGATAAAAGCAACTTAAGAAGACTTTTTCACTCAAATTTTGCATGGATAAACTTCCTAAAGCCTAAGGATCATCTGGATACTAAAAAGACTATCCCTGACCCGTTATTTCTGGAGATATTTCATTTGGAAGCAGTGAGGTGCGTCCTTGATTTCATTCCAGTCGTGGGTATTGTGACATAGACCTGCAGGCTTGCAGGTCTGTGTGTCTCTGCAAGGGGACCCTCACTACTCCCTTCCTCTGGACCTAGGAATACCACTTATCAGCTGTTATTGGACAATTTGAAGAGGATTCATACTTTGAGGACGGTGGCACGGAGCCCTTAAAACCTGCTCTGCCGTTGTGGGGTGCCGGTGGCTGCGGGACAAGCCGGTTCTATACCTCAGCTTCTGCAGCCTGTGTTGGAAGGAAACAAGGTCTGAGCCCTAACTTGACCCACGGGACACTGTATCCCTGAAAACAGCCCCACTGAACCGGACCGCCAGCCTGCAAATGGTCCCTGCTTACTAGTTACCCCACTACTAGCTGCGACCGATGTCAGGACTCCTGAACTGAAACCACCGGCCGGCGGTGTGCAGGAAGAGATTGCGGACCTCAGAGCCTTTGAAGTAGCGGCTCTGCTCCCTTGGATTAAGCCTCCTTGCTTCCACGGGACCCCGGGGACAAGACTTCCGACACCAGCTGAAGACCGGGACCTTATGCCTGAGCGTCGCGGAGATCGGGAGATGGAGCAGGACTGCGCACATCAAGTTAAGGTCAGATAAGCCCAGGCTGACGCCAGGGCTCTTACCGGGTCTCTGAGGGTCCGCTGCCCGCGATCCCGGGGCTGCTCTGGTGGCAGCGGTGTCCCCTTCTGTTGCTGGGAAGCTGCTGTGCCTTCCTCCCCCCCTCAGCTGACTGCCACCGCTGGTAGCTGCGACCCGGCTCTCTCCTCTCCTGTGTGGCTGTTCCCTGTATGACGGGGCTGTTCCCGAGGTGGCGGTGCCCCCTCCTCTGTCCCGGAACTGTCAGATCCGCTCTTCTTACTATGGCCGGGCACCGCTGATAACTACGGCCAGCCTCCTGTGACCCCAGGGCTGATACAGTAGAGGTGGCATCTCTTACTTGCTGCTGGGAGGCCGCTGTGCCCCTACCTACCCCCAACTGACTGGCACCGCCGGTGTCCGCGGCCGGTCTCTCCTTCTCTCCCTCCCTTTGAGTCCTGCTCACCGCGATCCCGGGGCTGTTCTGGCGGTGAGGGGTCTGCCCCTGTGCTGGGAGCCCGCTCTGCTCCGTGTCCTCCGGCTGACAGGCAACGCCGGTATTCACGGCTCGCTTACCACTCTGCTGCCAAGCTGGGACAGATGATCCCGGAGCTGTTCCCTTGATGGTGGTGCACCCCTCCTCTGACTTCGGAACTGTTTGAATCTCCCGGCTCCCAGCTGACAGACGCCGCCGGCTTCCACAGTCTGCTCCCTTCTTTTGCCCGCTGCGCCGTTCTGTCACCTGTGTGCCCCTAGTGTCGGGTCCCCATTGATTAACATTGACTGCCTGTCCCCTCATATTACAGCGCTGCAGTGATCCCACCTGCCACCGGCATTTATTTCCAGCTGGTACATTTGAATCTCCCGCCCCCCTGCTGCAGTGTCGCTCTGTTCCACTGTCCAAGGTGCTGATTTTATATCAGCACATATAAAGCGGTCTAACAGCTAATAGACAGTGTGACAGCAACTTGAACACTGAATTTGACCCTGAGGGGGAGGGAAGGGTTAAGTGGAATTACTACTGCCCTCATACATATATACTGTGACCACGCTACCTGATATATATATTACAGTTGGTGCTCATGGAATTCTACAGAACTGCTGATCTCTATAATAATTAGTTTTCTGTTGACAACTATATGTGCCTTTATTTTTATCCCTCAGGTCAATTTTCATTATTTCTTTTGATACTTTTGACTGTGATTTGCATTTAAAGGATTGCATTCTAGGGGGTACATAGCTCCGCAGTTTTTAAGAGTATTGTTTGCCTCTTGTCGGAATAATATTTGTTTATGCAAATTTCTTCTAGTCATTGTTCCTAGTTATTTTGCAACTCTAAAGTCTTTTGTCCACTCTTCAGGTCAATTATTTCTAGTGCCATTTTAATATTTTTCTATATATATATACTTATAGGTCTGATATTTTATAATGGCGGCTAATAAAAAAAATACCCAAAAGTCATTGGAAGCTCCCCTTAAATCTAGTGCGGTAAAAGCGAAGTCCTCTAAACGCTTTTCATTTTCAAACCCATCAGAAGATGCTGTCAATATTATTAGTCCTCTTAAGTCCAGATCTCCTCATAGAAATCTGGAAGACAGACAGAGTTCTAAAGTAAGCTCTCCCACCAAGGAATCTTCTAAAACTATATTATCTCCAAAACCACAGAGAATTCCTGATGCTAAACCTGCCCCTTCTACCGTAGTTAAAGAAAAAAAAGTGGAAGAGATGGATATTTCCATCTCATCAAAGAGAAGGGACCCAGGAGAATGGAGCAACAAATATTCTTCACTGGCCTCGAGCTCGGATGAAGAATCCTCGGACACATCTCCCAATCCCAGTCCAGATAAGAGACGTGCTAAAAGGGACTTTTCCCCTTCGTCCTCAGATCCTACTCCTAGTGTCCCGGTCAAAATGACCATTTCTCAAGATTTGGGAAATACCGACCTTGGTTTATATCTGGACAATCTTTTAAAGACGATTGACAGAAATATGAAACTGGGCTTCGAGAAACAGGTAGACACCATGAAATCTACTTTGGAAGCTTTTGGAGTTAAATTAGAGCAAAACACTAAAAGACTTGAAACGGTGGAGAGTAAGATAGAATCTGTCTCTTCTGATAATCTAGAAATTAAATCAGAACTTAAAAGACTCAGATTAAAAGTTGCGGATTTGGAGGATAGGAGTAGGAGAAATAATTTGAAAATTAGAGGCATATCTGAGGATGTTTCTCCCTCAGATGTCTTGGCTTTTGTCAAAGACTTATTTCACAAGACAATCCCATCCCTCTCTGAGCAGGATCTTATCATCGATAGGGCCCATCGCCTATTTCGTCCGACCTCCATCTCCTCGGATCTTCCTAGGGATGTAATAGTTAGGTTACATTTTTTCTCGACCAAAGAGAGAATCTTGAATTATATCAGGGAAAATAGGACTTTTCCAGAGCCTTTCTCGCACCTAAAAATCTTCTCCGATTTTTCCAAAGAAACCATGGATGCAAGAAGGTCATACAAATTGACCACAGATAGACTGAGGGATATGAATATCCCATATAGGTGGGGCTTTCCAGTAAAGTTGCTGATTTTCTTTAACCGGAAAACATTCACTCTTACAGATCCTGATGAAGGCCCTAAATTTTTTGATTTTATAAAAGACATTCCCTACAAAGTTACAAAGGCACCCCACCGCTGAAATGATAAACACTACTCCCTCGGGAGCCCTCTTTAAAAAATAATCTCATTTTATCACCTCACCTAACATGCTATAATAAATTTATCATTCTTCTTTATATTTGGCCTTCATGGTTTGTCCACATTATTTTTCCCCCCAATCTGAGGGAGAACCTTTTCGGTGAAGGTTCCCTCAGGAGATTTTTTGATTCGTTTTTTTTTTTTCCTTTTTCTTGGAATATTTGGTTATTGTTATTACTATCTTTGAATTAATATTAGAGATATTGTATTCCAGCTTTGATTGTCGGTTGATTTTTATTTTTTGGGAATTTGTTGGACCAACTGACCCTTCTCCTTTTGACTTACTTTAATTATTAATTTACCTATGCCTATCAAGATCATCACCTACAATGTAAGAGGCCTAAACAGTCCCAATAAGAGATTCTCCCTTTGGAAGGAATTGGGTCATCTTGGTGCTGATGTTGCGTGTCTTCAGGAGACAAGGTTTGCCGAGGGAAAACACCCTACCTTCACCCACAAACGCTACCCTCATATATTTGAATCCACTAGCGACCGGAAAAAAGCCGGTGTAGCTACAGTGATCAGAGATTCTGTCCCATTTGAGTTTTTAGATCAGCATAAAGATGTCAATGGAAGGTTCCATATATTGCTCTGTAAACTGAATAATCATGAGTGCACTGTTGTTAACCTATACGCCCCAAATAAAAAGCAAATACCCTTTTTGAATAAGGTTTTTAGAAAGGTTGAAGAGGTTAGGAGAGGCGAATTGATTCTTTTGGGAGACTTCAACATGGTCCCGGACGGGCATATGGACTCTTCCTCCCCCAGCCGTCATTTATACCCGACGCTAAATAATTGGCTTTATAAAAATGAATTATTTGATACATTTAGATGTCTGCAAACTACCTCCAAAGAATTCTCTCATTTTTCGGATGCGCACCAAACGGCCTCTAGAATTGACTTAATAATAACTGACGTTTTTTCTTTACCCAAATTCTCTAACGTATCTATTGGCCTTAGGTCTCTATCAGATCATGCCCCTACGTCATGTGAAATTCATATTGGTCCTCTTATTAAAAATGGATTTCTTTGGAAATGTAGATCTTCACTTATTCATAACCCCAAAAACAAAAAAATTATTGAAAAAGCTATTTCTGATTATTTTAGGGAGAACGATACCCCAGATTTATCTAATCCCTTCTCCAGTTGGTGTGCTCACAAGGCCGTCCTTCGTGGTGTACTAATGCAGATATCCTCATCTGAAAAAAAAGAAAAAAGATCAAAAATTAATTCTCTTCAAAAACTGATTAGGGAAAAAGAATTAGAGCAAATTAATCTTCCTTCCCCTTCCCCAATAATTCAAAAAGAACTCTCAAATTTAAGGGTAGAGCTAAAATCAGAAATTTCTTCCTCCTACGATGCAATTATTCGGAAATCAAAATTTAATTACTATGCGGCTCTAAATAAACCTACCCGCTTTATGGCCCGCCTAGTCAAATGTAAAAGAGCAATTAATAGAATAGATAAAATAAAAAACAATAGTGGAATAACGTTTTGCCACCCTAAAGATATAGTGAACCAGTTTGCAAATTTTTACAAAAAACTCTACAACATCAAAACTGATCCTCTAATTTCCCATCCTCACCCAGATGCAATCAACAAATTTTTATCCTCCATTAACCTACCGAAATTGAGCCCTCTGGATCACGAGTCATTGAATAAGCCTTTTTCTAACCTTGAAATTAGTAACACAATAAAGCAACTTAAAGATTTCAAGGCTCCGGGTCCAGATGGGTTCATCAATGAGTATTATAAAACTTTTTGTGACCTACTTTCTTCCCCTATCACGAAAATTTTCAATCATGCTTCCTCAATAAGCTCCTTCCCCTCAGAAATGCTGGAAGCCACCATTACCCTAATACCCAAGTCTAAGGATGAGAGAGATAATGTTAAAAATTATAGGCCCATTTCGCTAATTAACACTGATATTAAGATATATTCGAAAATTCTGGCCAATCGTTTATCGACTATTCTCCCATCTCTCATCAACGACGATCAGATTGGCTTCGTTGGTGGGAGGCAAGCAACTGATGGCTCTAGAAGACTTCTGAATATTATTAAGGTGATAAATACGGCGAAACTCCCAACTTCATTGCTTGCTTTAGACGCTGAAAAAGCTTTCGACAGGTTAAATTGGCTATACCTTAAACTCACCCTTATTAAATTCGGTTTTGATAACAAATTTCTCTCTTCAATTATGGCCCTCTATTCTAACCCCCAAGCAAAAATTTATGTTAACAATTATCTCTCAAATCCAATCCCTATCACAAATGGTACTAGACAGGGTTGCCCACTTTCCCCCCTTCTCTTTGTCCTGGCTATGGAGCCTTTGGCACAGAGGATTAGAGAAAACACTGACATTAGGGGGATTTCTACCCCATCTCGAGAATTTAAAATTGGCCTCTTTGCAGATGATGTTATGCTTTCCTTGCTGGACCCAGTGAATTCGGTTGCGGAAGTTTCGAAGGTTCTAGAACTATTCTCTCAGATTTCTTATTTTAAGATCAATAATGAGAAGTCTAAACTTTTAAACATTAATCTGGACCGTCAGACGAGAGAGGTTTTACACTCGAGATTTTCCTTCGGTTTGGCTAAACGCAATCTGACTTATTTGGGGATCAGTATTGGTAAAACTATTAACTCAACAATTTCTGACAACCTGGTTCTGATTGAGGATATCGTCCGTGGAGATTTGATGGAATTTTTGAAAAGAGATTTGTCATGGTGGGGTAGAGTCCTCTCTATTAAGATGTTTGTTCTACCCAAAATCTTGTATTTTTTCCGCAACTTACCTTTAACTATTTCTCACATCTTTATTCAAAAAATTCAAAATCAGATTAATTCCTATGTCTGGGATAATAAACGTGCGAGGATATCTGCAGATATATTGTACAAGAATAAGTGCAACGGAGGTCTGAGCCACCCTAATATTTCCGCTTACTATTTGGCAAACCTCATCAAACAGAGCAGTAATTGGTTTAATTCTGACAGTCCCCCAGCTTGGATGACTCTGGAGACCTTCTTAAATAATGGTTCTTCTCCCCGTGAATTGTTACTCAGGCATCTTTTTAAACAGTGCACTCATGATTCTTCCCATCCTATTTTCCAGGCGATTATTGACGCCTGGAAAAAAATCGCCAAAAGAAAGAAAAAGAGTCCCCTAAGAGATTCTGATAGGGATAAATTTTCTTTTGTCAAAAATTTTCCAATTGGTTTTGTTGCTGATCTGTATAACTCTTTCATTCCAGATCAGTGGGACAATAAAGGACTAAGGAAAATTGGAGACTTCTATGAAGCTTCTGCCTTTATTCCTTTCCAAACTCTTAAAAAAAGATTCAACTTACCTTCCTCTGATTTCTTTTTATACTCTCATTTAAAGAGCATTATTCTGGAATTTATTTCTGGTAAACTTATTGTTTCTGAAACCTCGGTGAACCTGTTAAGCAACCCATCTCACAAAATTTTTTGGAGCCTGAGACACATATATAACAGCTTCAATAATGATCTTTCCTTCCAAAAACACCTCTACATGATACGCTGGGAAAAAGATCTAAAACTCAATTTCCAATCCGATCAATGGGAGAGTGCTGTTCTTTTTTCTCAGGCCTCTAATATATCTATGCCCTTACAAGAGGCTTACTTCAAAATTCTAACCAGATGGTATTACACTCCAATCAGGCTACACCATATAAAGCCCAGCAACTCTCCCCTTTGTTGGAGGGAGTGCGGCCTTAGGGGAGATCTTTTACATCTCTTTTGGAGCTGCCCTAAAATCCGGAATCTATGGGCTCAGATCTCTTCTTTGGTAGATGACCTTTTAGGCAGACCTGTAGTATTGACCCCTCAAATGGCTTTACTATCCTTAGATCTTGAACCATATAAGTCGTTTGAAAGATCTTTGGTGATTCACTTATTTTCAGTGTGTAAGAACGCATTGGCTTTTTATTGGAGAAAGTCACATGTCCCCACTTTGGAGGACTTAGTTGATAAGATGAATCTCCATAGAATATTTGAACTCAGATTTGCCCTTATCAACAATAATTTACTTAAATTTTCTAGGAAGTGGGATATTTGGCTCACTAAATTCCCTCAACCCTCTCATAACGCTGGAACATCTTAATGTGTGTTGTGTTTAGCTCATTAATATGTTTAATTTTTGCTAATGATAGTAATGTGTGTTTAAAGTGTTCAAATTTCTGTATTATCGTATATACTATTTGACGAACAAATTTCTCCCATCTTTCCTGATTATCCATTCCCGTTTGTTCCCTTTCCCTTTCCCTTCCCTCAGAATTTTTCCCTTATTATGATTATTCTTTGTCACTACTTTTATGCCACGTGTGTTATTCCCCTGTTAAATTGTTTATTAAAAATAAAAAAAAAATATGGTAAAACAAAGAGAGTGAGATGCCAGCTCCTTTCATTCAGTCAGTAGCTTCAAACATTTCTGGTATATGAAAAACATGTTTTTCAATGGCAAAAATCAATGAATATTGTAAATGCATAAACAGTAATATCTCCACATTGCAAGGTGCAATTCTGAAATTTTTTGCTTTTTCCTGCTAATCCTAGCATGATAAAGAAAGATTCAAAGAGAGTGAGATGCCAGCTCCTTTCATTCAGTCAGTAGCTTCAAACATTTCTGGTATATGAAAAACATGTTTTTCAATGGCAAAAATCAATGAATATTGTAAATGCACAAACAGTAATATCTCCACATTGCACGGTGCAATTCTGAAATTTTTAGCTTTTTCCTGTTAATCCTAGCATGATAAAGAAGATTCAAAGAGAGTGAGATGCCAGCTCCTTTCATTCAGTCAGTAGCTTCAAACATTTCTGGTATATGAAAAACATGTTTTTCAATGGCAAAAATCAATGAATATTGTAAATGCACAAACAGTAATATCTCCACATTGCAAGGTGCAATTCTGAAATTTTTTGCTTTTTCCTGCTAATCCTAGCATGATAAAGAAGATTCAAAGAGAGTGAGATGCCAGCTCCTTTCATTCAGTCAGTAGCTTCAAACATTTCTGGTATATGAAAAACATGTTTTTCAATGGCAAAAATCAATGAATATTGTAAATGCACAAACAGTAATATCTCCACATTGCAAGGTGCAATTCTGAAATTTTTTGCTTTTTCCTGTTAATCCTAGCATGATAAAGAAGATTCAAAGAGAGTGAGATGCCAGCTCCTTTCATTCAGTCAGTAGCTTCAAACATTTCTGGTATATGAAAAACATGTTTTTCAATGGCAAAAATCAATGAATATTGTAAATGCACAAACAGTAATATCTCCACATTGCAAGGTGGAATTCTGAAATTTTTTGCTTTTTCCTGCTAATCCTAGCATGATAAAGAAGATTCAAAGAGAGTGAGATGCCAGCTCCTTTCATTCAGTCAGTAGCTTCAAACATTTCTGGTATATGAAAAACATGTTTTTCAATGGCAAAAATCAATGAATATTGTAAATGCACAAACAGTAATATCTCCACATTGCACGGTGCAATTCTGAAATTTTTAGCTTTTTCCTGTTAATCCTAGCATGATAAAGAAGATTCAAAGAGAGTGAGATGCCAGCTCCTTTCATTCAGTCAGTAGCTTCAAACATTTCTGGTATATGAAAAACATGTTTTTCAATGGCAAAAATCAATGAATATTGTAAATGCACAAACAGTAATATCTCCACATTGCAAGGTGCAATTCTGAAATTTTTTGCTTTTTCCTGCTAATCCTAGCATGATAAAGAAGATTCAAAGAGAGTGAGATGCCAGCTCCTTTCATTCATTCAGTAGCTTCAAACATTTCTGGTATATGAAAAACATGTTTTTCAATGGCAAAAATCAATGAATATTGTAAATGCACAAACAGTAATATCTCCACATTGCACGGTGCAATTCTGAAATTTTTAGCTTTTTCCTGTTAATCCTAGCATGATAAAGAAGATTCAAAGAGAGTGAGATGCCAGCTCCTTTCATTCAGTCAGTAGCTTCAAACATTTCTGGTATATGAAAAACATGTTTTTCAATGGCAAAAATCAATGAATATTGTAAATGCACAACCAGTAATATCTCCACATTGCAAGGTGCAATTCTGAAATTTTTTGCTTTTTCCTGTTAATCCTAGCATGATAAAGAAGATTCAA
>NW_027371610.1:0-25432 GCF_046119375.1 Phyllobates terribilis
ATACCAGAAATGTTTGAAGCTACTGACTGAATGAAAGGAGCTGGCATCTCACTCTCTTTGAATCTTCTTTATCATGCTAGGATTAGCAGGAAAAAGCAAAAAATTTCAGAATTGCACCTTGCAATGTGGAGATATTACTGTTTGTGCATTTACAATATTCATTGATTTTTGCCATTGAAAAACATGTTTTTCATATACCAGAAATGTTTGAAGCTACTGACTGAATGAAAGGAGCTGGCATCTCACTCTCTTTGAATCTTCTTTATCATGCTAGGATTAACAGGAAAAAGCAAAAAATTTCAGAATTGCACCTTGCAATGTGGAGATATTACTGTTTGTGCATTTACAATATTCATTGATTTTTGCCATTGAAAAACGTCCAGAAATGTTTGAAGCTACTGACTGAATGAAAGGAGCTGGCATCTCACTCTCTTTGAATCTTCTTTATCATGCTAGGATTAGCAGGAAAAAGCAAAAAATTTCAGAATTGCACCTTGCAATGTGGAGATATTACTGTTTGTGCATTTACAATATTCATTGATTTTTGCCATTGAAAAACATGTTTTTCATATACCAGAAATGTTTGAAGCTACTGACTGAATGAAAGGAGCTGGCATGTCACTCTCTTTGAATCTTCTTTATCATGCTAGGATTAACAGGAAAAAGCAAAAAATTTCAGAATTGCACCTTGCAATGTGGAGATATTACTGTTTGTGCATTTACAATATTCATTGATTTTTGCCATTGAAAAACATGTTTTTCATATACCAGAAATGTTTGAAGCTACTGACTGAATGAAAGGAGCTGGCATCTCACTCTCTTTGAATCTTCTTTATCATGCTAGGATTAACAGGAAAAAGCAAAAAATTTCAGAATTGCACCTTGCAATGTGGAGATATTACTGTTTGTGCATTTACAATATTCATTGATTTTTGCCATTGAAAAACGTCCAGAAATGTTTGAAGCTACTGACTGAATGAAAGGAGCTGGCATCTCACTCTCTTTGAATCTTCTTTATCATGCTAGGATTAGCAGGAAAAAGCAAAAAATTTCAGAATTGCACCTTGCAATGTGGAGATATTACTGTTTGTGCATTTACAATATTCATTGATTTTTGCCATTGAAAAACATGTTTTTCATATACCAGAAATGTTTGAAGCTACTGACTGAATGAAAGGAGCTGGCATCTCACTCTCTTTGAATCTTCTTTATCATGCTAGGATTAGCAGGAAAAAGCAAAAAATTTCAGAATTGCACCTTGCAATGTGGAGATATTACTGTTTGTGCATTTACAATATTCATTGATTTTTGCCATTGAAAAACGTTTTTCATATACCAGAAATGTTTGAAGCTACTGACTGAATGAAAGGAGCTGGCATCTCACTCTCTTTGAATCTTCTTTATCATGCTAGGATTAACAGGAAAAAGCAAAAAATTTCAGAATTGCACCTTGCAATGTGGAGATATTACTGTTTGTGCATTTACAATATTCATTGATTTTTGCCATTGAAAAACATCCAGAAATGTTTGAAGCTACTGACTGAATGAAAGGAGCTGGCATCTCACTCTCTTTGAATCTTCTTTATCATGCTAGGATTAGCAGGAAAAAGCAAAAAATTTCAGAATTGCACCTTGCAATGTGGAGATATTACTGTTTGTGCATTTACAATATTCATTGATTTTTGCCATTGAAAAACATGTTTTTCATATACCAGAAATGTTTGAAGCTACAGACTGAATGAAAGGAGCTGGCATCTCACTCTCTTTGAATCTTCTTTATCATGCTAGGATTAGCAGGAAAAAGCAAAAAATTTCAGAATTGCACCTTGCAATGTGGAGATATTACTGTTTGTGCATTTACAATATTCATTGATTTTTGCCATTGAAAAACGTTTTTCATATACCAGAAATGTTTGAAGCTACTGACTGAATGAAAGGAGCTGGCATCTCACTCTCTTTGAATCTTCTTTATCATGCTAGGATTAACAGGAAAAAGCAAAAAATTTCAGAATTGCACCTTGCAATGTGGAGATATTACTGTTTGTGCATTTACAATATTCATTGATTTTTGCCATTGAAAAACGTCCAGAAATGTTTGAAGCTACTGACTGAATGAAAGGAGCTGGCATCTCACTCTCTTTGAATCTTCTTTATCATGCTAGGATTAACAGGAAAAAGCTAAAAATTTCAGAATTGCACCTTGCAATGTGGAGATATTACTGTTTGTGCATTTACAATATTCATTGATTTTTGCCATTGAAAAACATGTTTTTCATATACCAGAAATGTTTGAAGCTACTGACTGAATGAAAGGAGCTGGCATCTCACTCTCTTTGAATCTTCTTTATCATGCCAGGAAAAAGCAAAAAATTTCAGAATTGCACCTTGCAATGTGGAGATATTACTGTTTGTGCATTTACAATATTCATTGATTTTTGCCATTGAAAAACATGTGTTTTTCACATACCAGAAATGTTTGAAGCTACTGACTGAATGAAAGGAGCTGGCATCTCACTCTCTTTGAATCTTCTTTATCATGCTAGGATTAGCAGGAAAAAGCAAAAAATTTCAGAATTGCACCTTGCAATGTGGAGATATTACTGTTTGTGCATTTACAATATTCATTGATTTTTGCCATTGAAAAACATGTTTTTCATATACCAGAAATGTTTGAAGCTACTGACTGAATGAAAGGAGCTGGCAACTCACTCTCTTTGAATCTTCTTTTCATGCTAGGATTGACAGGAAAAAGCAAAAAATTTCAGAATTGCACCTTGCAATGTGGAGATATTACTGTTTGTGCATTTACAATATTCATTGATTTTTGCCATTGAAAAACGTCCAGAAATGTTTGAAGCTACTGACTGAATGAAAGGAGCTGGCATCTCACTCTCTTTGAATCTTCTTTATCATGCTAGGATTAGCAGGAAAAAGCAAAAAATTTCAGAATTGCACCTTGCAATGTGGAGATATTACTGTTTGTGCATTTACAATATTCATTGATTTTTGCCATTGAAAAACATGTTTTTCATATACCAGAAATGTTTGAAGCTACTGACTGAATGAAAGGAGCTGGCATGTCACTCTCTTTGAATCTTCTTTATCATGCTAGGATTAACAGGAAAAAGCAAAAAATTTCAGAATTGCACCTTGCAATGTGGAGATATTACTGTTTGTGCATTTACAATATTCATTGATTTTTGCCATTGAAAAACATGTTTTTCATATACCAGAAATGTTTGAAGCTACTGACTGAATGAAAGGAGCTGGCATCTCACTCT
Organism: Phyllobates terribilis; assembly: GCF_046119375.1. NCBI lineage: Eukaryota > Metazoa > Chordata > Amphibia > Anura > Dendrobatidae > Phyllobates > Phyllobates terribilis. The sequence goes on from NW_027371610.1 coordinate 3,282, forward strand.
CTTTGAATCTTCTTTATCATGCTAGGATTAACAGGAAAAAGCAAACAATTTCAGAATTGCACCTTGCAATGTGGAGATATTACTGTTTGTGCATTTACAATATTCATTGATTTTTGCCATTGAAAAACGTCCAGAAATGTTTGAAGCTACTGACTGAATGAAAGGAGCTGGCATCTCACTCTCTTTGAATCTTCTTTATCATGCTAGGATTAGCAGGAAAAAGCAAAAAATTTCAGAATTGCACCTTGCAATGTGGAGATATTACTGTTTGTGCATTTAAAATATTCATTGATTTTTGCCATTGAAAAACATGTTTTTCATATACCAGAAATGTTTGAAGCTACTGACTGAATGAAAGGAGCTGGCATCTCACTCTCTTTGAATCTTCTTTATCATGCTAGGATTAACAGGAAAAAGCAAAAAATTTCAGAATTGCACCTTGCAATGTGGAGATATTACTGTTTGTGCATTTACAATATTCATTGATTTTTGCCATTGAAAAACATGTTTTTCATATACCAGAAATGTTTGAAGCTACTGACTGAATGAAAGGAGCTGGCATCTCACTCTCTTTGAATCTTCTTTATCATGCTAGGATTAACAGGAAAAAGCAAAAAATTTCAGAATTGCACCTTGCAATGTGGAGATATTACTGTTTGTGCATTTACAATATTCATTGATTTTTGCCATTGAAAAACGTCCAGAAATGTTTGAAGCTACTGACTGAATGAAAGGAGCTGGCATCTCACTCTCTTTGAATCTTCTTTATCATGCTAGGATTAACAGGAAAAAGCAAAAAATTTCAGAATTGCACCTTGCAATGTGGAGATATTACTGTTTGTGCATTTACAATATTCATTGATTTTTGCCATTGAAAAACGTCCAGAAATGTTTGAAGCTACTGACTGAATGAAAGGAGCTGGCATCTCACTCTCTTTGAATCTTCTTTATCATGCTAGGATTAGCAGGAAAAAGCAAAAAATTTCAGAATTGCACCTTGCAATGTGGAGATATTACTGTTTGTGCATTTACAATATTCATTGATTTTTGCCATTGAAAAACATGTTTGTCATATACCAGAAATGTTTGAAGCTACTGACTGAATGAAAGGAGCTGGCATCTCACTCTCTTTGAATCTTCTTTATCATGCTAGGATTAGCAGGAAAAAGCAAAAAATTTCAGAATTGCACCTTGCAATGTGGAGATATTACTGTTTGTGCATTTACAATATTCATTGATTTTTGCCATTGAAAAACATGTTTTTCATATACCAGAAATGTTTGAAGCTACTGACTGAATGAAAGGAGCTGGCATCTCACTCTCTTTGAATCTTCTTTATCATGCTAGGATTAACAGGAAAAAGCAAAAAATTTCAGAATTGCACCTTGCAATGTGGAGATATTACTGTTTGTGCATTTACAATATTCATTGATTTTTGCCATTGAAAAACGTCCAGAAATGTTTGAAGCTACTGACTGAATGAAAGGAGCTGGCATCTCACTCTCTTTGAATCTTCTTTATCATGCTAGGATTAACAGGAAAAAGCTAAAAATTTCAGAACTGCACCTTGCAATGTGGAGATATTACTGTTTGTGCATTTACAATATTCATTGATTTTTGCCATTGAAAAACATGTTTTTCATATACCAGAAATGTTTGAAGCTACTGACTGAATGAAAGGAGCTGGCATCTCACATTCTTTGAATCTTCTTTATCATGCTAGGATTAGCAGGAAAAAGCAAAGAATTTCAGAATTGCACCTTGCAATGTGGAGATATTACTGTTTGTGCATTTACAATATTCATTGATTTTTTCCATTGAAAAACATGTTTTTCATATACCAGAAATGTTTGAAGCTACTGACTGAATGAAAGGAGCTGGCATCTCACTCTCTTTGAATCTTCTTTATCATGCTAGGATTAGCAGGAAAAAGCAAAAAATTTCAGAATTGCACCTTGCAATGTGGAGATATTACTGTTTGTGCATTTACAATATTCATTGATTTTTGCCATTGAAAAACATGTTTTTCATATACCAGAAATGTTTGAAGCTACTGACTGAATGAAAGGAGCTGGCATCTCACTCTCTTTGAATCTTCTTTATCATGCTAGGATTAACAGGAAAAAGCAAAAAATTTCAGAATTGCACCTTGCAATGTGGAGATATTACTGTTTGTGCATTTACAATATTCATTGATTTTTGCCATTGAAAAACGTCCAGAAATGTTTGAAGCTACTGACTGAATGAAAGGAGCTGGCATCTCACTCTCTTTGAATCTTCTTTATCATGCTAGGATTAGCAGGAAAAAGCAAAAAATTTCAGAATTGCACCTTGCAATGTGGAGATATTACTGTTTGTGCATTTACAATATTCATTGAATTTTGCCATTGAAAAACATGTTTTTCATATACCAGAAATGTTTGAAGCTACAGACTGAATGAAAGGAGCTGGCATCTCACTCTCTTTGAATCTTCTTTATCATGCTAGGATTAGCAGGAAAAAGCAAAAAATTTCAGAATTGCACCTTGCAATGTGGAGATATTACTGTTTGTGCATTTACAATATTCATTGATTTTTGCCATTGAAAAACGTTTTTCATATACCAGAAATGTTTGAAGCTACTGACTGAATGAAAGGAGCTGGCATCTCACTCTCTTTGAATCTTCTTTATCATGCTAGGATTAACAGGAAAAAGCAAAAAATTTCAGAATTGCACCTTGCAATGTGGAGATATTACTGTTTGTGCATTTACAATATTCATTGATTTTTGCCATTGAAAAACGTCCAGAAATGTTTGAAGCTACTGACTGAATGAAAGGAGCTGGCATCTCACTCTCTTTGAATCTTCTTTATCATGCTAGGATTAACAGGAAAAAGCTAAAAATTTCAGAATTGCACCTTGCAATGTGGAGATATTACTGTTTGTGCATTTACAATATTCATTGATTTTTGCCATTGAAAAACATGTTTTTCATATACCAGAAATGTTTGAAGCTACTGACTGAATGAAAGGAGCTGGCATCTCACTCTCTTTGAATCTTCTTTATCATGCCAGGAAAAAGCAAAAAATTTCAGAATTGCACCTTGCAATGTGGAGATATTACTGTTTGTGCATTTACAATATTCATTGATTTTTGCCATTGAAAAACATGTGTTTTTCACATACCAGAAATGTTTGAAGCTACTGACTGAATGAAAGGAGCTGGCATCTCACTCTCTTTGAATCTTCTTTATCATGCTAGGATTAGCAGGAAAAAGCAAAAAATTTCAGAATTGCACCTTGCAATGTGGAGATATTACTGTTTGTGCATTTACAATATTCATTGATTTTTGCCATTGAAAAACATGTTTTTCATATACCAGAAATGTTTGAAGCTACTGACTGAATGAAAGGAGCTGGCAACTCACTCTCTTTGAATCTTCTTTTCATGCTAGGATTGACAGGAAAAAGCAAAAAATTTCAGAATTGCACCTTGCAATGTGGAGATATTACTGTTTGTGCATTTACAATATTCATTGATTTTTGCCATTGAAAAACGTCCAGAAATGTTTGAAGCTACTGACTGAATGAAAGGAGCTGGCATCTCACTCTCTTTGAATCTTCTTTATCATGCTAGGATTAGCAGGAAAAAGCAAAAAATTTCAGAATTGCACCTTGCAATGTGGAGATATTACTGTTTGTGCATTTACAATATTCATTGATTTTTGCCATTGAAAAACATGTTTTTCATATACCAGAAATGTTTGAAGCTACTGACTGAATGAAAGGAGCTGGCATGTCACTCTCTTTGAATCTTCTTTATCATGCTAGGATTAACAGGAAAAAGCAAAAAATTTCAGAATTGCACCTTGCAATGTGGAGATATTACTGTTTGTGCATTTACAATATTCATTGATTTTTGCCATTGAAAAACATGTTTTTCATATACCAGAAATGTTTGAAGCTACTGACTGAATGAAAGGAGCTGGCATCTCACTCTCTTTGAATCTTCTTTATCATGCTAGGATTAACAGGAAAAAGCAAACAATTTCAGAATTGCACCTTGCAATGTGGAGATATTACTGTTTGTGCATTTACAATATTCATTGATTTTTGCCATTGAAAAACGTCCAGAAATGTTTGAAGCTACTGACTGAATGAAAGGAGCTGGCATCTCACTCTCTTTGAATCTTCTTTATCATGCTAGGATTAGCAGGAAAAAGCAAAAAATTTCAGAATTGCACCTTGCAATGTGGAGATATTACTGTTTGTGCATTTAAAATATTCATTGATTTTTGCCATTGAAAAACGTCCAGAAATGATTGAAGCTACTGACTGAATGAAAGGAGCTGTCATCTCACTCTCTTTGAATCTTCTTTATCATGCTAAGAGGAGCAGGAAAAAGCAAAAAATTTCAGAATTGCACCTTGCAATGCGGAGAAATTACTGTTTGTGCATTTACAATATTCATTGATTTTTGCCATTGAAAAATGTCCAGAAATGATTGAAGCTACTGACTGAATGAAAGGAGCTGGCATCTCACTCTCTTTGAATCTTCTTTATCATGCTAGGATTAGCAGGAAAAAGCAAAAAATTTCAGAATTGCACCTTGCAATGTGGAGATATTACTGTTTGTGCATTTACAATATTCATTGATTTTTGCCATTGAAAAACATGTTTTTCATATACCAGAAATGTTTGAAGCTACTGACTGAATGAAAGGAGCTGGCATCTCACTCTCTTTGAATCTTCTTTATCATGCTAGGATTAACAGGAAAAAGCAAAAAATTTCAGAATTTCACCTTGCAATGTGGAGATATTACTGTTTGTGCATTTACAATATTCATTGATTTTTGCCATTGAAAAACATGTTTTTCATATACCAGAAATGTTTGAAGCTACTGACTGAATGAAAGGAGCTGGCATCTCACTCTCTTTGAATCTTCTTTATCATGCTAGGATTAACAGGAAAAAGCAAAAAATTTCAGAATTGCACCTTGCAATGTGGAGATATTACTGTTTGTGCATTTACAATATTCATTGATTTTTGCCATTGAAAAACGTCCAGAAATGTTTGAAGCTACTGACTGAATGAAAGGAGCTGGCATCTCACTCTCTTTGAATCTTCTTTATCATGCTAGGATTAGCAGGAAAAAGCAAAAAATTTCAGAATTGCACCTTGCAATGTGGAGATATTACTGTTTGTGCATTTACAATATTCATTGATTTTTGCCATTGAAAAACATGTTTTTCATATACCAGAAATGTTTGAAGCTACTGACTGAATGAAAGGAGCTGGCATCTCACTCTCTTTGAATCTTCTTTATCATGCTAGGATTAGCAGGAAAAAGCAAAAAATTTCAGAATTGCACCTTGCAATGTGGAGATATTACTGTTTGTGCATTTACAATATTCATTGATTTTTGCCATTGAAAAACGTTTTTCATATACCAGAAATGTTTGAAGCTACTGACTGAATGAAAAGAGCTGGCATCTCACTCTCTTTGAATCTTCTTTATCATGCTAGGATTAACAGGAAAAAGCAAAAAATTTCAGAATTGCACCTTGCAATGTGGAGATATTACTGTTTGTGCATTTACAATATTCATTGATTTTTGCCATTGAAAAACGTCCAGAAATGTTTGAAGCTACTGACTGAATGAAAGGAGCTGGCATCTCACTCTCTTTGAATCTTCTTTATCATGCTAGGATTAACAGGAAAAAGCTAAAAATTTCAGAATTGCACCTTGCAATGTGGAGATATTACTGTTTGTGCATTTACAATATTCATTGATTTTTGCCTTTGAAAAACATGTTTTTCATATACCAGAAATGTTTGAAGCTACTGACTGAATGAAAGGAGCTGGCATCTCACTCTCTTTGAATCTTCTTTATCATGCTAGGATTAGCAGGAAAAAGCAAAAAATTTCAGAATTGCACCTTGCAATGTGGAGATATTACTGTTTGTGCATTTACAATATTCATTGATTTTTGCCATTGAAAAACATGTGTTTTTCATATACCAGAAATGTTTGAAGCTACTGACTGAATGAAAGGAGCTGGCATCTCACTCTCTTTGAATCTTCTTTATCATGCTAGGATTAGCAGGAAAAAGCAAAAAATTTCAGAATTGCACCTTGCAATGTGGAGATATTACTGTTTGTGCATTTACAATATTCATTGATTTTTGCCATTGAAAAACATGTTTTTCATATACCAGAAATGTTTGAAGCTACTGACTGAATGAAAGGAGCTGGCATCTCACTCTCTTTGAATCTTCTTTATCATGCTAGGATTAACAGGAAAAAGCAAAAAATTTCAGAATTGCACCTTGCAATGTGGAGATATTACTGTTTGTGCATTTACAATATTCATTGATTTTTGCCATTGAAAAACGTCCAGAAATGTTTGAAGCTACTGACTGAATGAAAGGAGCTGGCATCTCACTCTCTTTGAATCTTCTTTATCATGCTAGGATTAGCAGGAAAAAGCAAAAAATTTCAGAATTGCACCTTGCAATGTGGAGATATTACTGTTTGTGCATTTACAATATTCATTGATTTTTGCCATTGAAAAACATGTTTTTCATATACCAGAAATGTTTGAAGCTACTGACTGAATGAAAGGAGCTGGCATGTCACTCTCTTTGAATCTTCTTTATCATGCTAGGATTAACAGGAAAAAGCAAAAAATTTCAGAATTGCACCTTGCAATGTGGAGATATTACTGTTTGTGCATTTACAATATTCATTGATTTTTGCCATTGAAAAACATGTTTTTCATATACCAGAAATGTTTGAAGCTACTGACTGAATGAAAGGAGCTGGCATCTCACTCTCTTTGAATCTTCTTTATCATGCTAGGATTAACAGGAAAAAGCAAAAAATTTCAGAATTGCACCTTGCAATGTGGAGATATTACTGTTTGTGCATTTACAATATTCATTGATTTTTGCCATTGAAAAACGTCCAGAAATGTTTGAAGCTACTGACTGAATGAAAGGAGCTGGCATCTCACTCTCTTTGAATCTTCTTTATCATGCTAGGATTAGCAGGAAAAAGCAAAAAATTTCAGAATTGCACCTTGCAATGTGGAGATATTACTGTTTGTGCATTTACAATATTCATTGATTTTTGCCATTGAAAAACATGTTTTTCATATACCAGAAATGTTTGAAGCTACTGACTGAATGAAAGGAGCTGGCATCTCACTCTCTTTGAATCTTCTTTATCATGCTAGGATTAGCAGGAAAAAGCAAAAAATTTCAGAATTGCACCTTGCAATGTGGAGATATTACTGTTTGTGCATTTACAATATTCATTGATTTTTGCCATTGAAAAACGTTTTTCATATACCAGAAATGTTTGAAGCTACTGACTGAATGAAAGGAGCTGGCATCTCACTCTCTTTGAATCTTCTTTATCATGCTAGGATTAACAGGAAAAAGCAAAAAATTTCAGAATTGCACCTTGCAATGTGGAGATATTACTGTTTGTGCATTTACAATATTCATTGATTTTTGCCATTGAAAAACATCCAGAAATGTTTGAAGCTACTGACTGAATGAAAGGAGCTGGCATCTCACTCTCTTTGAATCTTCTTTATCATGCTAGGATTAGCAGGAAAAAGCAAAAAATTTCAGAATTGCACCTTGCAATGTGGAGATATTACTGTTTGTGCATTTACAATATTCATTGATTTTTGCCATTGAAAAACATGTTTTTCATATACCAGAAATGTTTGAAGCTACAGACTGAATGAAAGGAGCTGGCATCTCACTCTCTTTGAATCTTCTTTATCATGCTAGGATTAGCAGGAAAAAGCAAAAAATTTCAGAATTGCACCTTGCAATGTGGAGATATTACTGTTTGTGCATTTACAATATTCATTGATTTTTGCCATTGAAAAACGTTTTTCATATACCAGAAATGTTTGAAGCTACTGACTGAATGAAAGGAGCTGGCATCTCACTCTCTTTGAATCTTCTTTATCATGCTAGGATTAACAGGAAAAAGCAAAAAATTTCAGAATTGCACCTTGCAATGTGGAGATATTACTGTTTGTGCATTTACAATATTCATTGATTTTTGCCATTGAAAAACGTCCAGAAATGTTTGAAGCTACTGACTGAATGAAAGGAGCTGGCATCTCACTCTCTTTGAATCTTCTTTATCATGCTAGGATTAACAGGAAAAAGCTAAAAATTTCAGAATTGCACCTTGCAATGTGGAGATATTACTGTTTGTGCATTTACAATATTCATTGATTTTTGCCATTGAAAAACATGTTTTTCATATACCAGAAATGTTTGAAGCTACTGACTGAATGAAAGGAGCTGGCATCTCACTCTCTTTGAATCTTCTTTATCATGCCAGGAAAAAGCAAAAAATTTCAGAATTGCACCTTGCAATGTGGAGATATTACTGTTTGTGCATTTACAATATTCATTGATTTTTGCCATTGAAAAACATGTGTTTTTCACATACCAGAAATGTTTGAAGCTACTGACTGAATGAAAGGAGCTGGCATCTCACTCTCTTTGAATCTTCTTTATCATGCTAGGATTAGCAGGAAAAAGCAAAAAATTTCAGAATTGCACCTTGCAATGTGGAGATATTACTGTTTGTGCATTTACAATATTCATTGATTTTTGCCATTGAAAAACATGTTTTTCATATACCAGAAATGTTTGAAGCTACTGACTGAATGAAAGGAGCTGGCAACTCACTCTCTTTGAATCTTCTTTTCATGCTAGGATTGACAGGAAAAAGCAAAAAATTTCAGAATTGCACCTTGCAATGTGGAGATATTACTGTTTGTGCATTTACAATATTCATTGATTTTTGCCATTGAAAAACGTCCAGAAATGTTTGAAGCTACTGACTGAATGAAAGGAGCTGGCATCTCACTCTCTTTGAATCTTCTTTATCATGCTAGGATTAGCAGGAAAAAGCAAAAAATTTCAGAATTGCACCTTGCAATGTGGAGATATTACTGTTTGTGCATTTACAATATTCATTGATTTTTGCCATTGAAAAACATGTTTTTCATATACCAGAAATGTTTGAAGCTACTGACTGAATGAAAGGAGCTGGCATGTCACTCTCTTTGAATCTTCTTTATCATGCTAGGATTAACAGGAAAAAGCAAAAAATTTCAGAATTGCACCTTGCAATGTGGAGATATTACTGTTTGTGCATTTACAATATTCATTGATTTTTGCCATTGAAAAACATGTTTTTCATATACCAGAAATGTTTGAAGCTACTGACTGAATGAAAGGAGCTGGCATCTCACTCTCTTTGAATCTTCTTTATCATGCTAGGATTAACAGGAAAAAGCAAACAATTTCAGAATTGCACCTTGCAATGTGGAGATATTACTGTTTGTGCATTTACAATATTCATTGATTTTTGCCATTGAAAAACGTCCAGAAATGTTTGAAGCTACTGACTGAATGAAAGGAGCTGGCATCTCACTCTCTTTGAATCTTCTTTATCATGCTAGGATTAGCAGGAAAAAGCAAAAAATTTCAGAATTGCACCTTGCAATGTGGAGATATTACTGTTTGTGCATTTAAAATATTCATTGATTTTTGCCATTGAAAAACATGTTTTTCATATACCAGAAATGTTTGAAGCTACTGACTGAATGAAAGGAGCTGGCATCTCACTCTCTTTGAATCTTCTTTATCATGCTAGGATTAACAGGAAAAAGCAAAAAATTTCAGAATTGCACCTTGCAATGTGGAGATATTACTGTTTGTGCATTTACAATATTCATTGATTTTTGCCATTGAAAAACGTCCAGAAATGTTTGAAGCTACTGACTGAATGAAAGGAGCTGGCATCTCACTCTCTTTGAATCTTCTTTATCATGCTAGGATTAACAGGAAAAAGCAAAAAATTTCAGAATTGCACCTTGCAATGTGGAGATATTACTGTTTGTGCATTTACAATATTCATTGATTTTTGCCATTGAAAAACGTCCAGAAATGTTTGAAGCTACTGACTGAATGAAAGGAGCTGGCATCTCACTCTCTTTGAATCTTCTTTATCATGCTAGGATTAGCAGGAAAAAGCAAAAAATTTCAGAATTGCACCTTGCAATGTGGAGATATTACTGTTTGTGCATTTACAATATTCATTGATTTTTGCCATTGAAAAACATGTTTGTCATATACCAGAAATGTTTGAAGCTACTGACTGAATGAAAGGAGCTGGCATCTCACTCTCTTTGAATCTTCTTTATCATGCTAGGATTAGCAGGAAAAAGCAAAAAATTTCAGAATTGCACCTTGCAATGTGGAGATATTACTGTTTGTGCATTTACAATATTCATTGATTTTTGCCATTGAAAAACATGTTTTTCATATACCAGAAATGTTTGAAGCTACTGACTGAATGAAAGGAGCTGGCATCTCACTCTCTTTGAATCTTCTTTATCATGCTAGGATTAACAGGAAAAAGCAAAAAATTTCAGAATTGCACCTTGCAATGTGGAGATATTACTGTTTGTGCATTTACAATATTCATTGATTTTTGCCATTGAAAAACGTCCAGAAATGTTTGAAGCTACTGACTGAATGAAAGGAGCTGGCATCTCACTCTCTTTGAATCTTCTTTATCATGCTAGGATTAACAGGAAAAAGCTAAAAATTTCAGAACTGCACCTTGCAATGTGGAGATATTACTGTTTGTGCATTTACAATATTCATTGATTTTTGCCATTGAAAAACATGTTTTTCATATACCAGAAATGTTTGAAGCTACTGACTGAATGAAAGGAGCTGGCATCTCACATTCTTTGAATCTTCTTTATCATGCTAGGATTAGCAGGAAAAAGCAAAGAATTTCAGAATTGCACCTTGCAATGTGGAGATATTACTGTTTGTGCATTTACAATATTCATTGATTTTTTCCATTGAAAAACATGTTTTTCATATACCAGAAATGTTTGAAGCTACTGACTGAATGAAAGGAGCTGGCATCTCACTCTCTTTGAATCTTCTTTATCATGCTAGGATTAGCAGGAAAAAGCAAAAAATTTCAGAATTGCACCTTGCAATGTGGAGATATTACTGTTTGTGCATTTACAATATTCATTGATTTTTGCCATTGAAAAACATGTTTTTCATATACCAGAAATGTTTGAAGCTACTGACTGAATGAAAGGAGCTGGCATCTCACTCTCTTTGAATCTTCTTTATCATGCTAGGATTAACAGGAAAAAGCAAAAAATTTCAGAATTGCACCTTGCAATGTGGAGATATTACTGTTTGTGCATTTACAATATTCATTGATTTTTGCCATTGAAAAACGTCCAGAAATGTTTGAAGCTACTGACTGAATGAAAGGAGCTGGCATCTCACTCTCTTTGAATCTTCTTTATCATGCTAGGATTAGCAGGAAAAAGCAAAAAATTTCAGAATTGCACCTTGCAATGTGGAGATATTACTGTTTGTGCATTTACAATATTCATTGATTTTTGCCATTGAAAAACATGTTTTTCATATACCAGAAATGTTTGAAGCTACAGACTGAATGAAAGGAGCTGGCATCTCACTCTCTTTGAATCTTCTTTATCATGCTAGGATTAGCAGGAAAAAGCAAAAAATTTCAGAATTGCACCTTGCAATGTGGAGATATTACTGTTTGTGCATTTACAATATTCATTGATTTTTGCCATTGAAAAACGTTTTTCATATACCAGAAATGTTTGAAGCTACTGACTGAATGAAAGGAGCTGGCATCTCACTCTCTTTGAATCTTCTTTATCATGCTAGGATTAACAGGAAAAAGCAAAAAATTTCAGAATTGCACCTTGCAATGTGGAGATATTACTGTTTGTGCATTTACAATATTCATTGATTTTTGCCATTGAAAAACGTCCAGAAATGTTTGAAGCTACTGACTGAATGAAAGGAGCTGGCATCTCACTCTCTTTGAATCTTCTTTATCATGCTAGGATTAACAGGAAAAAGCTAAAAATTTCAGAATTGCACCTTGCAATGTGGAGATATTACTGTTTGTGCATTTACAATATTCATTGATTTTTGCCATTGAAAAACATGTTTTTCATATACCAGAAATGTTTGAAGCTACTGACTGAATGAAAGGAGCTGGCATCTCACTCTCATTGAATCTTCTTTATCATGCCAGGAAAAAGCAAAAAATTTCAGAATTGCACCTTGCAATGTGGAGATATTACTGTTTGTGCATTTACAATATTCATTGATTTTTGCCATTGAAAAACATGTGTTTTTCACATACCAGAAATGTTTGAAGCTACTGACTGAATGAAAGGAGCTGGCATCTCACTCTCTTTGAATCTTCTTTATCATGCTAGGATTAGCAGGAAAAAGCAAAAAATTTCAGAATTGCACCTTGCAATGTGGAGATATTACTGTTTGTGCATTTACAATATTCATTGATTTTTGCCATTGAAAAACATGTTTTTCATATACCAGAAATGTTTGAAGCTACTGACTGAATGAAAGGAGCTGGCAACTCACTCTCTTTGAATCTTCTTTTCATGCTAGGATTGACAGGAAAAAGCAAAAAATTTCAGAATTGCACCTTGCAATGTGGAGATATTACTGTTTGTGCATTTACAATATTCATTGATTTTTGCCATTGAAAAACGTCCAGAAATGTTTGAAGCTACTGACTGAATGAAAGGAGCTGGCATCTCACTCTCTTTGAATCTTCTTTATCATGCTAGGATTAGCAGGAAAAAGCAAAAAATTTCAGAATTGCACCTTGCAATGTGGAGATATTACTGTTTGTGCATTTACAATATTCATTGATTTTTGCCATTGAAAAACATGTTTTTCATATACCAGAAATGTTTGAAGCTACTGACTGAATGAAAGGAGCTGGCATGTCACTCTCTTTGAATCTTCTTTATCATGCTAGGATTAACAGGAAAAAGCAAAAAATTTCAGAATTGCACCTTGCAATGTGGAGATATTACTGTTTGTGCATTTACAATATTCATTGATTTTTGCCATTGAAAAACATGTTTTTCATATACCAGAAATGTTTGAAGCTACTGACTGAATGAAAGGAGCTGGCATCTCACTCTCTTTGAATCTTCTTTATCATGCTAGGATTAACAGGAAAAAGCAAACAATTTCAGAATTGCACCTTGCAATGTGGAGATATTACTGTTTGTGCATTTACAATATTCATTGATTTTTGCCATTGAAAAACGTCCAGAAATGTTTGAAGCTACTGACTGAATGAAAGGAGCTGGCATCTCACTCTCTTTGAATCTTCTTTATCATGCTAGGATTAGCAGGAAAAAGCAAAAAATTTCAGAATTGCACCTTGCAATGTGGAGATATTACTGTTTGTGCATTTAAAATATTCATTGATTTTTGCCATTGAAAAACATGTTTTTCATATACCAGAAATGTTTGAAGCTACTGACTGAATGAAAGGAGCTGGCATCTCACTCTCTTTGAATCTTCTTTATCATGCTAGGATTAACAGGAAAAAGCAAAAAATTTCAGAATTGCACCTTGCAATGTGGAGATATTACTGTTTGTGCATTTACAATATTCATTGATTTTTGCCATTGAAAAACATGTTTTTCATATACCAGAAATGTTTGAAGCTACTGACTGAATGAAAGGAGCTGGCATCTCACTCTCTTTGAATCTTCTTTATCATGCTAGGATTAACAGGAAAAAGCAAAAAATTTCAGAATTGCACCTTGCAATGTGGAGATATTACTGTTTGTGCATTTACAATATTCATTGATTTTTGCCATTGAAAAACGTCCAGAAATGTTTGAAGCTACTGACTGAATGAAAGGAGCTGGCATCTCACTCTCTTTGAATCTTCTTTATCATGCTAGGATTAACAGGAAAAAGCAAAAAATTTCAGAATTGCACCTTGCAATGTGGAGATATTACTGTTTGTGCATTTACAATATTCATTGATTTTTGCCATTGAAAAACGTCCAGAAATGTTTGAAGCTACTGACTGAATGAAAGGAGCTGGCATCTCACTCTCTTTGAATCTTCTTTATCATGCTAGGATTAGCAGGAAAAAGCAAAAAATTTCAGAATTGCACCTTGCAATGTGGAGATATTACTGTTTGTGCATTTACAATATTCATTGATTTTTGCCATTGAAAAACATGTTTGTCATATACCAGAAATGTTTGAAGCTACTGACTGAATGAAAGGAGCTGGCATCTCACTCTCTTTGAATCTTCTTTATCATGCTAGGATTAGCAGGAAAAAGCAAAAAATTTCAGAATTGCACCTTGCAATGTGGAGATATTACTGTTTGTGCATTTACAATATTCATTGATTTTTGCCATTGAAAAACATGTTTTTCATATACCAGAAATGTTTGAAGCTACTGACTGAATGAAAGGAGCTGGCATCTCACTCTCTTTGAATCTTCTTTATCATGCTAGGATTAACAGGAAAAAGCAAAAAATTTCAGAATTGCACCTTGCAATGTGGAGATATTACTGTTTGTGCATTTACAATATTCATTGATTTTTGCCATTGAAAAACGTCCAGAAATGTTTGAAGCTACTGACTGAATGAAAAGAGCTGGCATCTCACTCTCTTTGAATCTTCTTTATCATGCTAGGATTAACAGGAAAAAGCTAAAAATTTCAGAACTGCACCTTGCAATGTGGAGATATTACTGTTTGTGCATTTACAATATTCATTGATTTTTGCCATTGAAAAACATGTTTTTCATATACCAGAAATGTTTGAAGCTACTGACTGAATGAAAGGAGCTGGCATCTCACATTCTTTGAATCTTCTTTATCATGCTAGGATTAGCAGGAAAAAGCAAAGAATTTCAGAATTGCACCTTGCAATGTGGAGATATTACTGTTTGTGCATTTACAATATTCATTGATTTTTGCCATTGAAAAACATGTTTTTCATATACCAGAAATGTTTGAAGCTACTGACTGAATGAAAGGAGCTGGCATCTCACTCTCTTTGAATCTTCTTTATCATGCTAGGATTAGCAGGAAAAAGCAAAAAATTTCAGAATTGCACCTTGCAATGTGGAGATATTACTGTTTGTGCATTTACAATATTCATTGATTTTTGCCATTGAAAAACATGTTTTTCATATACCAGAAATGTTTGAAGCTACTGACTGAATGAAAGGAGCTGGCATCTCACTCTCTTTGAATCTTCTTTATCATGCTAGGATTAACAGGAAAAAGCAAAAAATTTCAGAATTGCACCTTGCAATGTGGAGATATTACTGTTTGTGCATTTACAATATTCATTGATTTTTGCCATTGAAAAACGTCCAGAAATGTTTGAAGCTACTGACTGAATGAAAGGAGCTGGCATCTCACTCTCTTTGAATCTTCTTTATCATGCTAGGATTAGCAGGAAAAAGCAAAAAATTTCAGAATTGCACCTTGCAATGTGGAGATATTACTGTTTGTGCATTTACAATATTCATTGATTTTTGCCATTGAAAAACATGTTTTTCATATACCAGAAATGTTTGAAGCTACTGACTGAATGAAAGGAGCTGGCATCTCACTCTCTTTGAATCTTCTTTATCATGCTAGGATTAGCAGGAAAAAGCAAAGAATTTCAGAATTGCACCTTGCAATGTGGAGATATTACTGTTTGTGCATTTACAATATTCATTGATTTTTGCCATTGAAAAACATGTTTTTCATATACCAGAAATGTTTGAAGCTACTGACTGAATGAAAGGAGCTGGCATCTCACTCTCTTTGAATCTTCTTTATCATGCTAGGATTAGCAGGAAAAAGCAAAAAATTTCAGAATTGCACCTTGCAATGTGGAGATATTACTGTTTGTGCATTTACAATATTCATTGATTTTTGCCATTGAAAAACATGTTTTTCATATACCAGAAATGTTTGAAGCTACTGACTGAATGAAAGGAGCTGGCATCTCACTCTCTTTGAATCTTCTTTATCATGCTAGGATTAACAGGAAAAAGCAAAAAATTTCAGAATTGCACCTTGCAATGTGGAGATATTACTGTTTGTGCATTTACAATATTCATTGATTTTTGCCATTGAAAAACGTCCAGAAATGTTTGAAGCTACTGACTGAATGAAAGGAGCTGGCATCTCACTCTCTTTGAATCTTCTTTATCATGCTAGGATTAGCAGGAAAAAGAAAAAAATTTCAGAATTGCACCTTGCAATGTGGAGATATTACTGTTTGTGCATTTACAATATTCATTGATTTTTGCCATTGAAAAACATGTTTTTCATATACCAGAAATGTTTGAAGCTACTGACTGAATGAAAGGAGCTGGCATCTCACTCTCTTTGAATCTTCTTTATCATGCTAGGATTAGCAGGAAAAAGCAAAAAATTTCAGAATTGCACCTTGCAATGTGGAGATATTACTGTTTGTGCATTTACAATATTCATTGATTTTTGCCATTGAAAAACATGTTTTTCATATACCAGAAATGTTTGAAGCTACTGACTGAATGAAAGGAGCTGGCATCTCACTCTCTTTGAATCTTCTTTATCATGCTAGGATTAACAGGAAAAAGCAAAAAATTTCAGAATTGCACCTTGCAATGTGGAGATATTACTGTTTGTGCATTTACAATATTCATTGATTTTTGCCATTGAAAAACGTCCAGAAATGTTTGAAGCTACTGACTGAATGAAAGGAGCTGGCATCTCACTCTCTTTGAATCTTCTTTATCATGCTAGGATTAGCAGGAAAAAGCAAAAAATTTCAGAATTGCACCTTGCAATGTGGAGATATTACTGTTTGTGCATTTACAATATTCATTGATTTTTGCCATTGAAAAACATGTTTTTCATATACCAGAAATGTTTGAAGCTACTGACTGAATGAAAGGAGCTGGCATCTCACTCTCTTTGAATCTTCTTTATCATGCTAGGATTAGCAGGAAAAAGCAAAGAATTTCAGAATTGCACCTTGCAATGTGGAGATATTACTGTTTGTGCATTTACAATATTCATTGATTTTTGCCATTGAAAAACATGTTTTTCATATACCAGAAATGTTTGAAGCTACTGACTGAATGAAAGGAGCTGGCATCTCACTCTCTTTGAATCTTCTTTATCATGCTAGGATTAGCAGGAAAAAGCAAAAAATTTCAGAATTGCACCTTGCAATGTGGAGATATTACTGTTTGTGCATTTACAATATTCATTGATTTTTGCCATTGAAAAACATGTTTTTCATATACCAGAAATGTTTGAAGCTACTGACTGAATGAAAGGAGCTGGCATCTCACTCTCTTTGAATCTTCTTTATCATGCTAGGATTAACAGGAAAAAGCAAAAAATTTCAGAATTGCACCTTGCAATGTGGAGATATTACTGTTTGTGCATTTACAATATTCATTGATTTTTGCCATTGAAAAACGTCCAGAAATGTTTGAAGCTACTGACTGAATGAAAGGAGCTGGCATCTCACTCTCTTTGAATCTTCTTTATCATGCTAGGATTAACAGGAAAAAGCAAAAAATTTCAGAATTGCACCTTGCAATGTGGAGATATTACTGTTTGTGCATTTACAATATTCATTGATTTTTGCCATTGAAAAACGTCCAGAAATGTTTGAAGCTACTGACTGAATGAAAGGAGCTGGCATCTCACTCTCTTTGAATCTTCTTTATCATGCTAGGATTAACAGGAAAAAGCAAAAAATTTCAGAATTGCACCTTGCAATGTGGAGATATTACTGTTTGTGCATTTACAATATTCATTGATTTTTGCCATTGAAAAACGTCCAGAAATGTTTGAAGCTACTGACTGAATGAAAGGAGCTGGCATCTCACTCTCTTTGAATCTTCTTTATCATGCTAGGATTAGCAGGAAAAAGCAAAAAATTTCAGAATTGCACCTTGCAATGTGGAGATATTACTGTTTGTGCATTTACAATATTCATTGATTTTTGCCATTGAAAAACATGTTTTTCATATACCAGAAATGTTTGAAGCTACTGACTGAATGAAAGGAGCTGGCATCTCACTCTCTTTGAATCTTCTTTATCATGCTAGGATTAGCAGGAAAAAGCAAAAAATTTCAGAATTGCACCTTGCAATGTGGAGATATTACTGTTTGTGCATTTACAATATTCATTGATTTTTGCCATTGAAAAACATGTTTTTCATATACCAGAAATGTTTGAAGCTACTGACTGAATGAAAGGAGCTGGCATCTCACTCTCTTTGAATCTTCTTTATCATGCTAGGATTAACAGGAAAAAGCAAAAAATTTCAGAATTGCACCTTGCAATGTGGAGATATTACTGTTTGTGCATTTACAATATTCATTGATTTTTGCCATTGAAAAACGTCCAGAAATGTTTGAAGCTACTGACTGAATGAAAGGAGCTGGCATCTCACTCTCTTTGAATCTTCTTTATCATGCTAGGATTAACAGGAAAAAGCTAAAAATTTCAGAACTGCACCTTGCAATGTGGAGATATTACTGTTTGTGCATTTACAATATTCATTGATTTTTGCCATTGAAAAACATGTTTTTCATATACCAGAAATGTTTGAAGCTACTGACTGAATGAAAGGAGCTGGCATCTCACATTCTTTGAATCTTCTTTATCATGCTAGGATTAGCAGGAAAAAGCAAAGAATTTCAGAATTGCACCTTGCAATGTGGAGATATTACTGTTTGTGCATTTACAATATTCATTGATTTTTGCCATTGAAAAACATGTTTTTCATATACCAGAAATGTTTGAAGCTACTGACTGAATGAAAGGAGCTGGCATCTCACTCTCTTTGAATCTTCTTTATCATGCTAGGATTAGCAGGAAAAAGCAAAAAATTTCAGAATTGCACCTTGCAATGTGGAGATATTACTGTTTGTGCATTTACAATATTCATTGATTTTTGCCATTGAAAAACATGTTTTTCATATACCAGAAATGTTTGAAGCTACTGACTGAATGAAAGGAGCTGGCATCTCACTCTCTTTGAATCTTCTTTATCATGCTAGGATTAACAGGAAAAAGCAAAAAATTTCAGAATTGCACCTTGCAATGTGGAGATATTACTGTTTGTGCATTTACAATATTCATTGATTTTTGCCATTGAAAAACGTCCAGAAATGTTTGAAGCTACTGACTGAATGAAAGGAGCTGGCATCTCACTCTCTTTGAATCTTCTTTATCATGCTAGGATTAGCAGGAAAAAGCAAAAAATTTCAGAATTGCACCTTGCAATGTGGAGATATTACTGTTTGTGCATTTACAATATTCATTGATTTTTGCCATTGAAAAACATGTTTTTCATATACCAGAAATGTTTGAAGCTACTGACTGAATGAAAGGAGCTGGCATCTCACTCTCTTTGAATCTTCTTTATCATGCTAGGATTAGCAGGAAAAAGCAAAGAATTTCAGAATTGCACCTTGCAATGTGGAGATATTACTGTTTGTGCATTTACAATATTCATTGATTTTTGCCATTGAAAAACATGTTTTTCATATACCAGAAATGTTTGAAGCTACTGACTGAATGAAAGGAGCTGGCATCTCACTCTCTTTGAATCTTCTTTATCATGCTAGGATTAGCAGGAAAAAGCAAAAAATTTCAGAATTGCACCTTGCAATGTGGAGATATTACTGTTTGTGCATTTACAATATTCATTGATTTTTGCCATTGAAAAACATGTTTTTCATATACCAGAAATGTTTGAAGCTACTGACTGAATGAAAGGAGCTGGCATCTCACTCTCTTTGAATCTTCTTTATCATGCTAGGATTAACAGGAAAAAGCAAACAATTTCAGAATTGCACCTTGCAATGTGGAGATATTACTGTTTGTGCATTTACAATATTCATTGATTTTTGCCATTGAAAAACGTCCAGAAATGTTTGAAGCTACTGACTGAATGAAAGGAGCTGGCATCTCACTCTCTTTGAATCTTCTTTATCATGCTAGGATTAGCAGGAAAAAGCAAAAAATTTCAGAATTGCACCTTGCAATGTGGAGATATTACTGTTTGTGCATTTAAAATATTCATTGATTTTTGCCATTGAAAAACATGTTTTTCATATACCAGAAATGTTTGAAGCTACTGACTGAATGAAAGGAGCTGGCATCTCACTCTCTTTGAATCTTCTTTATCATGCTAGGATTAACAGGAAAAAGCAAAAAATTTCAGAATTGCACCTTGCAATGTGGAGATATTACTGTTTGTGCATTTACAATATTCATTGATTTTTGCCATTGAAAAACATGTTTTTCATATACCAGAAATGTTTGAAGCTACTGACTGAATGAAAGGAGCTGGCATCTCACTCTCTTTGAATCTTCTTTATCATGCTAGGATTAACAGGAAAAAGCAAAAAATTTCAGAATTGCACCTTGCAATGTGGAGATATTACTGTTTGTGCATTTACAATATTCATTGATTTTTGCCATTGAAAAACGTCCAGAAATGTTTGAAGCTACTGACTGAATGAAAGGAGCTGGCATCTCACTCTCTTTGAATCTTCTTTATCATGCTAGGATTAACAGGAAAAAGCAAAAAATTTCAGAATTGCACCTTGCAATGTGGAGATATTACTGTTTGTGCATTTACAATATTCATTGATTTTTGCCATTGAAAAACGTCCAGAAATGTTTGAAGCTACTGACTGAATGAAAGGAGCTGGCATCTCACTCTCTTTGAATCTTCTTTATCATGCTAGGATTAGCAGGAAAAAGCAAAAAATTTCAGAATTGCACCTTGCAATGTGGAGATATTACTGTTTGTGCATTTACAATATTCATTGATTTTTGCCATTGAAAAACATGTTTGTCATATACCAGAAATGTTTGAAGCTACTGACTGAATGAAAGGAGCTGGCATCTCACTCTCTTTGAATCTTCTTTATCATGCTAGGATTAGCAGGAAAAAGCAAAAAATTTCAGAATTGCACCTTGCAATGTGGAGATATTACTGTTTGTGCATTTACAATATTCATTGATTTTTGCCATTGAAAAACATGTTTTTCATATACCAGAAATGTTTGAAGCTACTGACTGAATGAAAGGAGCTGGCATCTCACTCTCTTTGAATCTTCTTTATCATGCTAGGATTAACAGGAAAAAGCAAAAAAATTCAGAATTGCACCTTGCAATGTGGAGATATTACTGTTTGTGCATTTACAATATTCATTGATTTTTGCCATTGAAAAACGTCCAGAAATGTTTGAAGCTACTGACTGAATGAAAGGAGCTGGCATCTCACTCTCTTTGAATCTTCTTTATCATGCTAGGATTAACAGGAAAAAGCTAAAAATTTCAGAACTGCACCTTGCAATGTGGAGATATTACTGTTTGTGCATTTACAATATTCATTGATTTTTGCCATTGAAAAACATGTTTTTCATATACCAGAAATGTTTGAAGCTACTGACTGAATGAAAGGAGCTGGCATCTCACATTCTTTGAATCTTCTTTATCATGCTAGGATTAGCAGGAAAAAGCAAAGAATTTCAGAATTGCACCTTGCAATGTGGAGATATTACTGTTTGTGCATTTACAATATTCATTGATTTTTTCCATTGAAAAACATGTTTTTCATATACCAGAAATGTTTGAAGCTACTGACTGAATGAAAGGAGCTGGCATCTCACTCTCTTTGAATCTTCTTTATCATGCTAGGATTAGCAGGAAAAAGCAAAAAATTTCAGAATTGCACCTTGCAATGTGGAGATATTACTGTTTGTGCATTTACAATATTCATTGATTTTTGCCATTGAAAAACATGTTTTTCATATACCAGAAATGTTTGAAGCTACTGACTGAATGAAAGGAGCTGGCATCTCACTCTCTTTGAATCTTCTTTATCATGCTAGGATTAACAGGAAAAAGCAAAAAATTTCAGAATTGCACCTTGCAATGTGGAGATATTACTGTTTGTGCATTTACAATATTCATTGATTTTTGCCATTGAAAAACGTCCAGAAATGTTTGAAGCTACTGACTGAATGAAAGGAGCTGGCATCTCACTCTCTTTGAATCTTCTTTATCATGCTAGGATTAGCAGGAAAAAGCAAAAAATTTCAGAATTGCACCTTGCAATGTGGAGATATTACTGTTTGTGCATTTACAATATTCATTGATTTTTGCCATTGAAAAACATGTTTTTCATATACCAGAAATGTTTGAAGCTACAGACTGAAT
>NW_027371611.1:0-25408 GCF_046119375.1 Phyllobates terribilis
TTTATCATGCTAGGATTAACAGGAAAAAGCTAAAAATTTCAGAATTGCACCGTGCAATGTGGAGATATTACTGTTTGTGCATTTACAATATTCATTGATTTTTGCCATTGAAAAACATGTTTTTCATATACCAGAAATGTTTGAAGCTACTGACTGAATGAAAGGAGCTGGCATCTCACTCTCTTTGAATCTTCTTTATCATGCTAGGATTAACAGGAAAAAGCTAAAAATTTCAGAATTGCACCGTGCAATGTGGAGATATTACTGTTTGTACATTTACAATATTCATTGATTTTTGCCATTGAAAAACATGTTTTTCATATACCAGAAATGTTTGAAGCTACTGACTGAATGAAAGGAGCTGGCATCTCACTCTCTTTGAATCTTCTTTATCATGCTAGGATTAACAGGAAAAAGCTAAAAATTTCAGAATTGCACCGTGCAATGTGGAGATATTACTGTTTGTGCATTTACAATATTCATTGATTTTTGCCATTGAAAAACATGTTTTTCATATACCAGAAATGTTTGAAGCTACTGACTGAATGAAAGGAGCTGGCATCTCACTCTCTTTGAATCTTCTTTATCATGCTAGGATTAGCAGGAAAAAGCTAAAAATTTCAGAATTGCACCGTGCAATGTGGAGATATTACTGTTTGTGCATTTACAATATTCATTGATTTTTGCCATTGAAAAACATGTTTTTCATATACCAGAAATGTTTGAAGCTACTGACTGAATGAAAGGAGCTGGCATCTCACTCTCTTTGAATCTTCTTTATCATGCTAGGATTAACAGGAAAAAGCTAAAAATTTCAGAATTGCACCGTGCAATGTGGAGATATTACTGTTTGTGCATTTACAATATTCATTGATTTTTGCCATTGAAAAACATGTTTTTCATATACCAGAAATGTTTGAAGCTACTGACTGAATGAAAGGAGCTGGCATCTCACTCTCTTTGAATCTTCTTTATCATGCTAGGATTAGCAGGAAAAAGCAAAAAATTTCCGAATTGCACCTTGCAATGTGGAGATATTACTGTTTGTGCATTTACAATATTCATTGATTTTTGCCATTGAAAAACATGTTTTTCATATACCAGAAATGTTTGAAGCTACTGACTGAATGAAAGGAGCTGGCATCTCACTCTCTTTGAATCTTCTTTATCATGCTAGGATTAGCAGGATAAAGCAAAAAATTTCAGAATTGCACCTTGCAATGTGGAGATATTACTGTTTGTGCATTTACAATATTCATTGATTTTTGCCATTGAAAAACATGTTTTTCATATACCAGAAATGTTTGAAGCTACTGACTGAATGAAAGGAGCTGGCATCTCACTCTCTTTGAATCTTCTTTATCATGCTAGGATTAACAGGAAAAAGCAAAAAATTTCAGAATTGCACCTTGCAATGTGGAGATATTACTGTTTGTGCATTTACAATATTCATTGATTTTTGCCATTGAAAAACATGTTTTTCATATACCAGAAATGTTTGAAGCTACTGACTGAATGAAAGGAGCTGGCATCTCACTCTCTTTGAATCTTCTTTATCATGCTAGGATTAACAGGAAAAAGCTAAAAATTTCAGAATTGCACCGTGCAATGTGGAGATATTACTGTTTGTGCATTTACAATATTCATTGATTTTTGCCATTGAAAAACATGTTTTTCATATACCAGAAATGTTTGAAGCTACTGACTGAATGAAAGGAGCTGGCATCTCACTCTCTTTGAATCTTCTTTATCATGCTAGGATTAGCAGGAAAAAGCAAAAAATTTCAGAATTGCACCTTGCAATGTGGGGATATTACTGTTTGTGCATTTACAATATTCATTGATTTTTGCCATTGAAAAACATGTTTTTCATATACCAGAAATGTTTGAAGCTACTGACTGAATGAAAGGAGCTGGCATCTCACTCTCTTTGAATCTTCTTTATCATGCTAGGATTAACAGGAAAAAGCTAAAAATTTCAGAATTGCACCGTGCAATGTGGAGATATTACTGTTTGTGCATTTACAATATTCATTGATTTTTGCCATTGAAAAACATGTTTTTCATATACCAGAAATGTTTGAAGCTACTGACTGAATGAAAGGAGCTGGCATCTCACTCTCTTTGAATCTTCTTTATCATGCTAGGATTAGCAGGAAAAAGCAAAAAATTTCCGAATTGCACCTTGCAATGTGGAGATATTACTGTTTGTGCATTTACAATATTCATTGATTTTTGCCATTGAAAAACATGTTTTTCATATACCAGAAATGTTTGAAGCTACTGACTGAATGAAAGGAGCTGGCATCTCACTCTCTTTGAATCTTCTTTATCATGCTAGGATTAGCAGGATAAAGCAAAAAATTTCAGAATTGCACCTTGCAATGTGGAGATATTACTGTTTGTGCATTTACAATATTCATTGATTTTTGCCATTGAAAAACATGTTTTTCATATACCAGAAATGTTTGAAGCTACTGACTGAATGAAAGGAGCTGGCATCTCACTCTCTTTGAATCTTCTTTATCATGCTAGGATTAACAGGAAAAAGCAAAAAATTTCAGAATTGCACCTTGCAATGTGGAGATATTACTGTTTGTGCATTTACAATATTCATTGATTTTTGCCATTGAAAAACGTCCAGAAATGTTTGAAGCTACTGACTGAATGAAAGGAGCTGGCATCTCACTCTCTTTGAATCTTCTTTATCATGCTAGGATTAGCAGGAAAAAGCAAAAAATTTCAGAATTGCACCGTGCAATGTGGAGATATTACTGTTTGTGCATTTACAATATTCATTAATTTTTGCCATTGAAAAACATGTTTTTCATATACCAGAAATGTTTGAAGCTACTGACTGATTGAAAGGAGCTGGCATCTCACTCTCTTTGAATCTTCTTTATCATGCTAGGATTAGCAGGAAAAAGGAAAAAATTTCAGAATTGCACCTTGCAATGTGGAGATATTACTGTTTGTGCATTTACAATATTCATTGATTTTTGCCATTGAAAAACATGTTTTTCATATACCAGAAATGTTTGAAGCTACTGACTGAATGAAAGGAGCTGGCATCTCACTCTCTTTGAATCTTCTTTATCATGCTAGGATTAACAGGAAAAAGCAAAAAATTTCAGAATTGCACCTTGCAATGTGGAGATATTACTGTTTGTGCATTTACAATATTCATTGATTTTTGCCATTGAAAAACATGTTTTTCATATACCAGAAATGTTTGAAGCTACTGACTGAATGAAAGGAGCTGGCATCTCACTCTCTTTGAATCTTCTTTATCATGCTAGGATTAACAGGAAAAAACAAAAAATTTCAGAATTGCACCTTGCAATGTGGAGATATTACTGTTTGTGCATTTACAATATTCATTGATTTTTGCCATTGAAAAACGTCCAGAAATGTTTGAAGCTACTGACTGAATGAAAGGAGCTGGCATCTCACTCTCTTTGAATCTTCTTTATCATGCTAGGATTAACAGGAAAAAGCTAAAAATTTCAGAATTGCACCGTGCAATGTGGAGATATTACTGTTTGTGCATTTACAATATTCATTGATTTTTGCCATTGAAAAACATGTTTTTCATATACCAGAAATGTTTGAAGCTACTGACTGAATGAAAGGAGCTGGCATCTCACTCTCTTTGAATCTTCTTTATCATGCTAGGATTAGCAGGAAAAAGCAAAAAATTTCAGAATTGCACCTTGCAATGTGGAGATATTACTGTTTGTGCATTTACAATATTCATTGATTTTTGCCATTGAAAAACATGTTTTTCATATACCAGAAATGTTTGAAGCTACTGACTGAATGAAAGGAGCTGGCATCTCACTCTCTTTGAATCTTCTTTATCATGCTAGGATTAACAGGAAAAAGCTAAAAATTTCAGAATTGCACCGTGCAATGTGGAGATATTACTGTTTGTGCATTTACAATATTCATTGATTTTTGCCATTGAAAAACATGTTTTTCATATACCAGAAATGTTTGAAGCTACTGACTGAATGAAAGGAGCTGGCATCTCACTCTCTTTGAATCTTCTTTATCATGCTAGGATTAACAGGAAAAAGCTAAAAATTTCAGAATTGCACCGTGCAATGTGGAGATATTACTGTTTGTGCATTTACAATATTCATTGATTTTTGCCATTGAAAAACATGTTTTTCATATACCAGAAATGTTTGAAGCTACTGACTGAATGAAAGGAGCTGGCATCTCACTCTCTTTGAATCTTCTTTATCATGCTAGGATTAGCAGGAAAAAGCAAAAAATTTCAGAATTGCACCTTGCAATGTGGAGATATTACTGTTTGTGCATTTACAATATTCATTGATTTTTGCCATTGAAAAACGTCCAGAAATGTTTGAAGCTACTGACTGAATGAAAGGAGCTGGCATCTCACTCTCTTTGAATCTTCTTTATCATGCTAGGATTAGCAGGAAAAAGCAAAAAATTTCAGAATTGCACCTTGCAATGTGGAGATATTACTGTTTGTGCATTTACAATATTCATTGATTTTTGCCATTGAAAAACGTTTTTCATATACCAGAAATGTTTGAAGCTACTGACTGAATGAAAGGAGCTGGCATCTCACTCTGAATCTTCTTTATCATGCTAGGATTAGCAGGAAAAAGCAAACAATTTCAGAATTGCACCTTGCAATGTGGAGATATTACTGTTTGTGCATTTACAATATTCATTGATTTTTGCCATTGAAAAACATGTTTTTCATATACCAGAAATGTTTGAAGCTACTGACTGAATGAAAGGAGCTGGCATCTCACTCTCTTTGAATCTTCTTTATCATGCTAGGATTAACAGGAAAAAGCTAAAAATTTCAGAATTGCACCGTGCAATGTGGAGATATTACTGTTTGTGCATTTACAATATTCATTGATTTTTGCCATTGAAAAACATGTTTTTCATATACCAGAAATGTTTGAAGCTACTGACTGATTGAAAGGAGCTGGCATCTCACTCTCTTTGAATCTTCTTTATCATGCTAGGATTAGCAGGAAAAAGCAAAAAATTTCAGAATTGCACCTTGCAATGTGGAGATATTACTGTTTGTGCATTTACAATATTCATTGATTTTTGCCATTGAAAAACATGTTTTTCATATACCAGAAATGTTTGAAGCTACTGACTGAATGAAAGGAGCTGGCATCTCACTCTCTTTGAATCTTCTTTATCATGCTAGGATTAACAGGAAAAAGCAAAAAATTTCAGAATTGCACCTTGCAATGTGGAGATATTACTGTTTGTGCATTTACAATATTCATTGATTTTTGCCATTGAAAAACATGTTTTTCATATACCAGAAATGTTTGAAGCTACTGACTGAATGAAAGGAGCTGGCATCTCACTCTCTTTGAATCTTCTTTATCATGCTAGGATTAACAGGAAAAAGCAAAAAATTTCAGAATTGCACCTTGCAATGTGGAGATATTACTGTTTGTGCATTTACAATATTCATTGATTTTTGCCATTGAAAAACGTCCAGAAATGTTTGAAGCTACTGACTGAATGAAAGGAGCTGGCATCTCACTCTCTTTGAATCTTCTTTATCATGCTAGGATTAACAGGAAAAAGCTAAAAATTTCAGAATTGCACCGTGCAATGTGGAGATATTACTGTTTGTGCATTTACAATATTCATTGATTTTTGCCATTGAAAAACATGTTTTTCATATACCAGAAATGTTTGAAGCTACTGACTGAATGAAAGGAGCTGGCATCTCACTCTCTTTGAATCTTCTTTATCATGCTAGGATTAGCAGGAAAAAGCAAAAAATTTCAGAATTGCACCTTGCAATGTGGAGATATTACTGTTTGTGCATTTACAATATTCATTGATTTTTGCCATTGAAAAACATGTTTTTCATATACCAGAAATGTTTGAAGCTACTGACTGAATGAAAGGAGCTGGCATCTCACTCTCTTTGAATCTTCTTTATCATGCTAGGATTAACAGGAAAAAGCTAAAAATTTCAGAATTGCACCGTGCAATGTGGAGATATTACTGTTTGTGCATTTACAATATTCATTGATTTTTGCCATTGAAAAACATGTTTTTCATATACCAGAAATGTTTGAAGCTACTGACTGAATGAAAGGAGCTGGCATCTCACTCTCTTTGAATCTTCTTTATCATGCTAGGATTAGCAGGAAAAAGCAAAAAATTTCCGAATTGCACCTTGCAATGTGGAGATATTACTGTTTGTGCATTTACAATATTCATTGATTTTTGCCATTGAAAAACATGTTTTTCATATACCAGAAATGTTTGAAGCTACTGACTGAATGAAAGGAGCTGGCATCTCACTCTCTTTGAATCTTCTTTATCATGCTAGGATTAGCAGGATAAAGCAAAAAATTTCAGAATTGCACCTTGCAATGTGGAGATATTACTGTTTGTGCATTTACAATATTCATTGATTTTTGCCATTGAAAAACATGTTTTTCATATACCAGAAATGTTTGAAGCTACTGACTGAATGAAAGGAGCTGGCATCTCACTCTCTTTGAATCTTCTTTATCATGCTAGGATTAACAGGAAAAAGCAAAAAATTTCAGAATTGCACCTTGCAATGTGGAGATATTACTGTTTGTGCATTTACAATATTCATTGATTTTTGCCATTGAAAAACATGTTTTTCATATACCAGAAATGTTTGAAGCTACTGACTGAATGAAAGGAGCTGGCATCTCACTCTCTTTGAATCTTTATCATGCTAGGATTAACAGGAAAAAGCTAAAAATTTCAGAATTGCACCGTGCAATGTGGAGATATTACTGTTTGTGCATTTACAATATTCATTGATTTTTGCCATTGAAAAACATGTTTTTCATATACCAGAAATGTTTGAAGCTACTGACTGAATGAAAGGAGCTGGCATCTCACTCTCTTTGAATCTTCTTTATCATGCTAGGATTAACAGGAAAAAGCTAAAAATTTCAGAATTGCACCGTGCAATGTGGAGATATTACTGTTTGTGCATTTACAATATTCATTGATTTTTGCCATTGAAAAACATGTTTTTCATATACCAGAAATGTTTGAAGCTACTGACTGATTGAAAGGAGCTGGCATCTCACTCTCTTTGAATCTTCTTTATCATGCTAGGATTAGCAGGAAAAAGCAAAAAATTTCAGAATTGCACCTTGCAATGTGGAGATATTACTGTTTGTGCATTTACAATATTCATTGATTTTTGCCATTGAAAAACATGTTTTTCATATACCAGAAATGTTTGAAGCTACTGACTGAATGAAAGGAGCTGGCATCTCACTCTCTTTGAATCTTCTTTATCATGCTAGGATTAACAGGAAAAAGCAAAAAATTTCAGAATTGCACCTTGCAATGTGGAGATATTACTGTTTGTGCATTTACAATATTCATTGATTTTTGCCATTGAAAAACATGTTTTTCATATACCAGAAATGTTTGAAGCTACTGACTGAATGAAAGGAGCTGGCATCTCACTCTCTTTGAATCTTCTTTATCATGCTAGGATTAACAGGAAAAAGCAAAAAATTTCAGAATTGCACCTTGCAATGTGGAGATATTACTGTTTGTGCATTTACAATATTCATTGATTTTTGCCATTGAAAAACGTCCAGAAATGTTTGAAGCTACTGACTGAATGAAAGGAGCTGGCATCTCACTCTCTTTGAATCTTCTTTATCATGCTAGGATTAACAGGAAAAAGCTAAAAATTTCAGAATTGCACCGTGCAATGTGGAGATATTACTGTTTGTGCATTTACAATATTCATTGATTTTTGCCATTGAAAAACATGTTTTTCATATACCAGAAATGTTTGAAGCTACTGACTGAATGAAAGGAGCTGGCATCTCACTCTCTTTGAATCTTCTTTATCATGCTAGGATTAGCAGGAAAAAGCAAAAAATTTCAGAATTGCACCTTGCAATGTGGAGATATTACTGTTTGTGCATTTACAATATTCATTGATTTTTGCCATTGAAAAACATGTTTTTCATATACCAGAAATGTTTGAAGCTACTGACTGAATGAAAGGAGCTGGCATCTCACTCTCTTTGAATCTTCTTTATCATGCTAGGATTAACAGGAAAAAGCTAAAAATTTCAGAATTGCACCGTGCAATGTGGAGATATTACTGTTTGTGCATTTACAATATTCATTGATTTTTGCCATTGAAAAACATGTTTTTCATATACCAGAAATGTTTGAAGCTACTGACTGAATGAAAGGAGCTGGCATCTCACTCTCTTTGAATCTTCTTTATCATGCTAGGATTAGCAGGAAAAAGCAAAAAATTTCCGAATTGCACCTTGCAATGTGGAGATATTACTGTTTGTGCATTTACAATATTCATTGATTTTTGCCATTGAAAAACATGTTTTTCATATACCAGAAATGTTTGAAGCTACTGACTGAATGAAAGGAGCTGGCATCTCACTCTCTTTGAATCTTCTTTATCATGCTAGGATTAGCAGGATAAAGCAAAAAATTTCAGAATTGCACCTTGCAATGTGGAGATATTACTGTTTGTGCATTTACAATATTCATTGATTTTTGCTATTGAAAAACATGTTTTTCATATACCAGAAATGTTTGAAGCTACTGACTGAATGAAAGGAGCTGGCATCTCACTCTCTTTGAATCTTCTTTATCATGCTAGGATTAACAGGAAAAAGCAAAAAATTTCAGAATTGCACCTTGCAATGTGGAGATATTACTGTTTGTGCATTTACAATATTCATTGATTTTTGCCATTGAAAAACGTCCAGAAATGTTTGAAGCTACTGACTGAATGAAAGGAGCTGGCATCTCACTCTCTTTGAATCTTCTTTATCATGCTAGGATTAACAGGAAAAAGCTAAAAATTTCAGAATTGCACCGTGCAATGTGGAGATATTACTGTTTGTGCATTTACAATATTCATTGATTTTTGCCATTGAAAAACATGTTTTTCATATACCAGAAATGTTTGAAGCTACTGACTGAATGAAAGGAGCTGGCATCTCACTCTCTTTGAATCTTCTTTATCATGCTAGGATTAGCAGGAAAAAGCAAAAAATTTCAGAATTGCACCTTGCAATGTGGAGATATTACTGTTTGTGCATTTACAATATTCATTGATTTTTGCCATTGAAAAACATGTTTTTCATATACCAGAAATGTTTGAAGCTACTGACTGAATGAAAGGAGCTGGCATCTCATTCTCTTTGAATCTTCTTTATCATGCTAGGATTAACAGGAAAAAGCTAAAAATTTCAGAATTGCACCGTGCAATGTGGAGATATTACTGTTTGTGCATTTACAATATTCATTGATTTTTGCCATTGAAAAACATGTTTTTCATATACCAGAAATGTTTGAAGCTACTGACTGAATGAAAGGAGCTGGCATCTCACTCTCTTTGAATCTTCTTTATCATGCTAGGATTAGCAGGAAAAAGCAAAAAATTTCCGAATTGCACCTTGCAATGTGGAGATATTACTGTTTGTGCATTTACAATATTCATTGATTTTTGCCATTGAAAAACATGTTTTTCATATACCAGAAATGTTTGAAGCTACTGACTGATTGAAAGGAGCTGGCATCTCACTCTCTTTGAATCTTCTTTATCATGCTAGGATTAGCAGGAAAAAGCAAAAAATTTCAGAATTGCACCTTGCAATGTGGAGATATTACTGTTTGTGCATTTACAATATTCATTGATTTTTGCCATTGAAAAACATGTTTTTCATATACCAGAAATGTTTGAAGCTACTGACTGAATGAAAGGAGCTGGCATCTCACTCTCTTTGAATCTTCTTTATCATGCTAGGATTAACAGGAAAAAGCAAAAAATTTCAGAATTGCACCTTGCAATGTGGAGATATTACTGTTTGTGCATTTACAATATTCATTGATTTTTGCCATTGAAAAACATGTTTTTCATATACCAGAAATGTTTGAAGCTACTGACTGAATGAAAGGAGCTGGCATCTCACTCTCTTTGAATCTTCTTTATCATGCTAGGATTAACAGGAAAAAGCAAAAAATTTCAGAATTGCACCTTGCAATGTGGAGATATTACTGTTTGTGCATTTACAATATTCATTGATTTTTGCCATTGAAAAACGTCCAGAAATGTTTGAAGCTACTGACTGAATGAAAGGAGCTGGCATCTCACTCTCTTTGAATCTTCTTTATCATGCTAGGATTAACAGGAAAAAGCTAAAAATTTCAGAATTGCACCGTGCAATGTGGAGATATTACTGTTTGTGCATTTACAATATTCATTGATTTTTGCCATTGAAAAACATGTTTTTCATATACCAGAAATGTTTGAAGCTACTGACTGAATGAAAGGAGCTGGCATCTCACTCTCTTTGAATCTTCTTTATCATGCTAGGATTAGCAGGAAAAAGCAAAAAATTTCAGAATTGCACCTTGCAATGTGGAGATATTACTGTTTGTGCATTTACAATATTCATTGATTTTTGCCATTGAAAAACATGTTTTTCATATACCAGAAATGTTTGAAGCTACTGACTGAATGAAAGGAGCTGGCATCTCACTCTCTTTGAATCTTCTTTATCATGCTAGGATTAACAGGAAAAAGCTAAAAATTTCAGAATTGCACCGTGCAATGTGGAGATATTACTGTTTGTGCATTTACAATATTCATTGATTTTTGCCATTGAAAAACATGTTTTTCATATACCAGAAATGTTTGAAGCTACTGACTGAATGAAAGGAGCTGGCATCTCACTCTCTTTGAATCTTCTTTATCATGCTAGGATTAGCAGGAAAAAGCAAAAAATTTCCGAATTGCACCTTGCAATGTGGAGATATTACTGTTTGTGCATTTACAATATTCATTGATTTTTGCCATTGAAAAACATGTTTTTCATATACCAGAAATGTTTGAAGCTACTGACTGAATGAAAGGAGCTGGCATCTCACTCTCTTTGAATCTTCTTTATCATGCTAGGATTAGCAGGATAAAGCAAAAAATTTCAGAATTGCACCTTGCAATGTGGAGATATTACTGTTTGTGCATTTACAATATTCATTGATTTTTGCCATTGAAAAACATGTTTTTCATATACCAGAAATGTTTGAAGCTACTGACTGAATGAAAGGAGCTGGCATCTCACTCTCTTTGAATCTTCTTTATCATGCTAGGATTAACAGGAAAAAGCAAAAAATTTCAGAATTGCACCTTGCAATGTGGAGATATTACTGTTTGTGCATTTACAATATTCATTGATTTTTGCCATTGAAAAACATGTTTTTCATATACCAGAAATGTTTGAAGCTACTGACTGAATGAAAGGAGCTGGCATCTCACTCTCTTTGAATCTTTATCATGCTAGGATTAACAGGAAAAAGCTAAAAATTTCAGAATTGCACCGTGCAATGTGGAGATATTACTGTTTGTGCATTTACAATATTCATTGATTTTTGCCATTGAAAAACATGTTTTTCATATACCAGAAATGTTTGAAGCTACTGACTGAATGAAAGGAGCTGGCATCTCACTCTCTTTGAATCTTCTTTATCATGCTAGGATTAACAGGAAAAAGCTAAAAATTTCAGAATTGCACCGTGCAATGTGGAGATATTACTGTTTGTGCATTTACAATATTCATTGATTTTTGCCATTGAAAAACATGTTTTTCATATACCAGAAATGTTTGAAGCTACTGACTGAATGAAAGGAGCTGGCATCTCACTCTCTTTGAATCTTCTTTATCATGCTAGGATTAGCAGGAAAAAGCAAAAAATTTCCGAATTGCACCTTGCAATGTGGAGATATTACTGTTTGTGCATTTACAATATTCATTGATTTTTGCCATTGAAAAACATGTTTTTCATATACCAGAAATGTTTGAAGCTACTGACTGAATGAAAGGAGCTGGCATCTCACTCTCTTTGAATCTTCTTTATCATGCTAGGATTAGCAGGATAAAGCAAAAAATTTCAGAATTGCACCTTGCAATGTGGAGATATTACTGTTTGTGCATTTACAATATTCATTGATTTTTGCCATTGAAAAACATGTTTTTCATATACCAGAAATGTTTGAAGCTACTGACTGAATGAAAGGAGCTGGCATCTCACTCTCTTTGAATCTTCTTTATCATGCTAGGATTAACAGGAAAAAGCAAAAAATTTCAGAATTGCACCTTGCAATGTGGAGATATTACTGTTTGTGCATTTACAATATTCATTGATTTTTGCCATTGAAAAACGTCCAGAAATGTTTGAAGCTACTGACTGAATGAAAGGAGCTGGCATCTCACTCTCTTTGAATCTTCTTTATCATGCTAGGATTAACAGGAAAAAGCTAAAAATTTCAGAATTGCACCGTGCAATGTGGAGATATTACTGTTTGTGCATTTACAATATTCATTGATTTTTGCCATTGAAAAACATGTTTTTCATATACCAGAAATGTTTGAAGCTACTGACTGAATGAAAGGAGCTGGCATCTCACTCTCTTTGAATCTTCTTTATCATGCTAGGATTAGCAGGAAAAAGCAAAAAATTTCAGAATTGCACCTTGCAATGTGGAGATATTACTGTTTGTGCATTTACAATATTCATTGATTTTTGCCATTGAAAAACATGTTTTTCATATACCAGAAATGTTTGAAGCTACTGACTGAATGAAAGGAGCTGGCATCTCATTCTCTTTGAATCTTCTTTATCATGCTAGGATTAACAGGAAAAAGCTAAAAATTTCAGAATTGCACCGTGCAATGTGGAGATATTACTGTTTGTGCATTTACAATATTCATTGATTTTTGCCATTGAAAAACATGTTTTTCATATACCAGAAATGTTTGAAGCTACTGACTGAATGAAAGGAGCTGGCATCTCACTCTCTTTGAATCTTCTTTATCATGCTAGGATTAGCAGGAAAAAGCAAAAAATTTCCGAATTGCACCTTGCAATGTGGAGATATTACTGTTTGTGCATTTACAATATTCATTGATTTTTGCCATTGAAAAACATGTTTTTCATATACCAGAAATGTTTGAAGCTACTGACTGAATGAAAGGAGCTGGCATCTCACTCTCTTTGAATCTTCTTTATCATGCTAGGATTAGCAGGATAAAGCAAAAAATTTCAGAATTGCACCTTGCAATGTGGAGATATTACTGTTTGTGCATTTACAATATTCATTGATTTTTGCCATTGAAAAACATGTTTTTCATATACCAGAAATGTTTGAAGCTACTGACTGAATGAAAGGAGCTGGCATCTCACTCTCTTTGAATCTTCTTTATCATGCTAGGATTAGCAGGAAAAAGCAAAAAATTTCAGAATTGCACCTTGCAATGTGGAGATATTACTGTTTGTGCATTTACAATATTCATTGATTTTTGCCATTGAAAAACATGTTTTTCATATACCAGAAATGTTTGAAGCTACTGACTGAATGAAAGGAGCTGGCATCTCACTCTCTTTGAATCTTCTTTATCATGCTAGGATTAACAGGAAAAAGCTAAAAATTTCAGAATTGCACCGTGCAATGTGGAGATATTACTGTTTGTGCATTTACAATATTCATTGATTTTTGCCATTGAAAAACATGTTTTTCATATACCAGAAATGTTTGAAGCTACTGACTGAATGAAAGGAGCTGGCATCTCACTCTCTTTGAATCTTCTTTATCATGCTAGGATTAGCAGGAAAAAGCAAAAAATTTCAGAATTGCACCTTGCAATGTGGAGATATTACTGTTTGTGCATTTACAATATTCATTGATTTTTGCCATTGAAAAACATGTTTTTCATATACCAGAAATGTTTGAAGCTACTGACTGAATGAAAGGAGCTGGCATCTCACTCTCTTTGAATCTTCTTTATCATGCTAGGATTAACAGGAAAAAGCAAAAAATTTCAGAATTGCACCTTGCAATGTGGAGATATTACTGTTTGTGCATTTACAATATTCATTGATTTTTGCCATTGAAAAACGTCCAGAAATGTTTGAAGCTACTGACTGAATGAAAGGAGCTGGCATCTCACTCTCTTTGAATCTTCTTTATCATGCTAGGATTAACAGGAAAAAGCTAAAAATTTCAGAATTGCACCGTGCAATGTGGAGATATTACTGTTTGTGCATTTACAATATTCATTGATTTTTGCCATTGAAAAACATGTTTTTCATATACCAGAAATGTTTGAAGCTACTGACTGAATGAAAGGAGCTGGCATCTCACTCTCTTTGAATCTTCTTTATCATGCTAGGATTAGCAGGAAAAAGCAAAAAATTTCAGAATTGCACCTTGCAATGTGGAGATATTACTGTTTGTGCATTTACAATATTCATTGATTTTTGCCATTGAAAAACATGTTTTTCATATACCAGAAATGTTTGAAGCTACTGACTGAATGAAAGGAGCTGGCATCTCACTCTCTTTGAATCTTCTTTATCATGCTAGGATTAACAGGAAAAAGCTAAAAATTTCAGAATTGCACCGTGCAATGTGGAGATATTACTGTTTGTGCATTTACAATATTCATTGATTTTTGCCATTGAAAAACATGTTTTTCATATACCAGAAATGTTTGAAGCTACTGACTGAATGAAAGGAGCTGGCATCTCACTCTCTTTGAATCTTCTTTATCATGCTAGGATTAGCAGGAAAAAGCAAAAAATTTCCGAATTGCAGCTTGCAATGTGGAGATATTACTGTTTGTGCATTTACAATATTCATTGATTTTTGCCATTGAAAAACATGTTTTTCATATACCAGAAATGTTTGAAGCTACTGACTGAATGAAAGGAGCTGGCATCTCACTCTCTTTGAATCTTCTTTATCATGCTAGGATTAGCAGGATAAAGCAAAAAATTTCAGAATTGCACCTTGCAATGTGGAGATATTACTGTTTGTGCATTTACAATATTCATTGATTTTTGCTATTGAAAAACATGTTTTTCATATACCAGAAATGTTTGAAGCTACTGACTGAATGAAAGGAGCTGGCATCTCACTCTCTTTGAATCTTCTTTATCATGCTAGGATTAACAGGAAAAAGCAAAAAATTTCAGAATTGCACCTTGCAATGTGGAGATATTACTGTTTGTGCATTTACAATATTCATTGATTTTTGCCATTGAAAAACGTCCAGAAATGTTTGAAGCTACTGACTGAATGAAAGGAGCTGGCATCTCACTCTCTTTGAATCTTCTTTATCATGCTAGGATTAACAGGAAAAAGCTAAAAATTTCAGAATTGCACCGTGCAATGTGGAGATATTACTGTTTGTGCATTTACAATATTCATTGATTTTTGCCATTGAAAAACATGTTTTTCATATACCAGAAATGTTTGAAGCTACTGACTGAATGAAAGGAGCTGGCATCTCACTCTCTTTGAATCTTCTTTATCATGCTAGGATTAGCAGGAAAAAGCAAAAAATTTCAGAATTGCACCTTGCAATGTGGAGATATTACTGTTTGTGCATTTACAATATTCATTGATTTTTGCCATTGAAAAACATGTTTTTCATATACCAGAAATGTTTGAAGCTACTGACTGAATGAAAGGAGCTGGCATCTCATTCTCTTTGAATCTTCTTTATCATGCTAGGATTAACAGGAAAAAGCTAAAAATTTCAGAATTGCACCGTGCAATGTGGAGATATTACTGTTTGTGCATTTACAATATTCATTGATTTTTGCCATTGAAAAACATGTTTTTCATATACCAGAAATGTTTGAAGCTACTGACTGAATGAAAGGAGCTGGCATCTCACTCTCTTTGAATCTTCTTTATCATGCTAGGATTAGCAGGAAAAAGCAAAAAATTTCCGAATTGCACCTTGCAATGTGGAGATATTACTGTTTGTGCATTTACAATATTCATTGATTTTTGCCATTGAAAAACATGTTTTTCATATACCAGAAATGTTTGAAGCTACTGACTGATTGAAAGGAGCTGGCATCTCACTCTCTTTGAATCTTCTTTATCATGCTAGGATTAGCAGGAAAAAGCAAAAAATTTCAGAATTGCACCTTGCAATGTGGAGATATTACTGTTTGTGCATTTACAATATTCATTGATTTTTGCCATTGAAAAACATGTTTTTCATATACCAGAAATGTTTGAAGCTACTGACTGAATGAAAGGAGCTGGCATCTCACTCTCTTTGAATCTTCTTTATCATGCTAGGATTAACAGGAAAAAGCAAAAAATTTCAGAATTGCACCTTGCAATGTGGAGATATTACTGTTTGTGCATTTACAATATTCATTGATTTTTGCCATTGAAAAACATGTTTTTCATATACCAGAAATGTTTGAAGCTACTGACTGAATGAAAGGAGCTGGCATCTCACTCTCTTTGAATCTTCTTTATCATGCTAGGATTAACAGGAAAAAGCAAAAAATTTCAGAATTGCACCTTGCAATGTGGAGATATTACTGTTTGTGCATTTACAATATTCATTGATTTTTGCCATTGAAAAACGTCCAGAAATGTTTGAAGCTACTGACTGAATGAAAGGAGCTGGCATCTCACTCTCTTTGAATCTTCTTTATCATGCTAGGATTAACAGGAAAAAGCTAAAAATTTCAGAATTGCACCGTGCAATGTGGAGATATTACTGTTTGTGCATTTACAATATTCATTGATTTTTGCCATTGAAAAACATGTTTTTCATATACCAGAAATGTTTGAAGCTACTGACTGAATGAAAGGAGCTGGCATCTCACTCTCTTTGAATCTTCTTTATCATGCTAGGATTAGCAGGAAAAAGCAAAAAATTTCAGAATTGCACCTTGCAATGTGGAGATATTACTGTTTGTGCATTTACAATATTCATTGATTTTTGCCATTGAAAAACATGTTTTTCATATACCAGAAATGTTTGAAGCTACTGACTGAATGAAAGGAGCTGGCATCTCACTCTCTTTGAATCTTCTTTATCATGCTAGGATTAACAGGAAAAAGCTAAAAATTTCAGAATTGCACCGTGCAATGTGGAGATATTACTGTTTGTGCATTTACAATATTCATTGATTTTTGCCATTGAAAAACATGTTTTTCATATACCAGAAATGTTTGAAGCTACTGACTGAATGAAAGGAGCTGGCATCTCACTCTCTTTGAATCTTCTTTATCATGCTAGGATTAGCAGGAAAAAGCAAAAAATTTCCGAATTGCACCTTGCAATGTGGAGATATTACTGTTTGTGCATTTACAATATTCATTGATTTTTGCCATTGAAAAACATGTTTTTCATATACCAGAAATGTTTGAAGCTACTGACTGAATGAAAGGAGCTGGCATCTCACTCTCTTTGAATCTTCTTTATCATGCTAGGATTAGCAGGATAAAGCAAAAAATTTCAGAATTGCACCTTGCAATGTGGAGATATTACTGTTTGTGCATTTACAATATTCATTGATTTTTGCCATTGAAAAACATGTTTTTCATATACCAGAAATGTTTGAAGCTACTGACTGAATGAAAGGAGCTGGCATCTCACTCTCTTTGAATCTTCTTTATCATGCTAGGATTAACAGGAAAAAGCAAAAAATTTCAGAATTGCACCTTGCAATGTGGAGATATTACTGTTTGTGCATTTACAATATTCATTGATTTTTGCCATTGAAAAACGTCCAGAAATGTTTGAAGCTACTGACTGAATGAAAGGAGCTGGCATCTCACTCTCTTTGAATCTTCTTTATCATGCTAGGATTAACAGGAAAAAGCTAAAAATTTCAGAATTGCACCGTGCAATGTGGAGATATTACTGTTTGTGCATTTACAATATTCATTGATTTTTGCCATTGAAAAACATGTTTTTCATATACCAGAAATGTTTGAAGCTACTGACTGAATGAAAGGAGCTGGCATCTCACTCTCTTTGAATCTTCTTTATCATGCTAGGATTAGCAGGAAAAAGCAAAAAATTTCAGAATTGCACCTTGCAATGTGGAGATATTACTGTTTGTGCATTTACAATATTCATTGATTTTTGCCATTGAAAAACATGTTTTTCATATACCAGAAATGTTTGAAGCTACTGACTGAATGAAAGGAGCTGGCATCTCATTCTCTTTGAATCTTCTTTATCATGCTAGGATTAACAGGAAAAAGCTAAAAATTTCAGAATTGCACCGTGCAATGTGGAGATATTACTGTTTGTGCATTTACAATATTCATTGATTTTTGCCATTGAAAAACATGTTTTTCATATACCAGAAATGTTTGAAGCTACTGACTGAATGAAAGGAGCTGGCATCTCACTCTCTTTGAATCTTCTTTATCATGCTAGGATTAGCAGGAAAAAGCAAAAAATTTCCGAATTGCACCTTGCAATGTGGAGATATTACTGTTTGTGCATTTACAATATTCATTGATTTTTGCCATTGAAAAACATGTTTTTCATATACCAGAAATGTTTGAAGCTACTGACTGAATGAAAGGAGCTGGCATCTCACTCTCTTTGAATCTTCTTTATCATGCTAGGATTAGCAGGATAAAGCAAAAAATTTCAGAATTGCACCTTGCAATGTGGAGATATTACTGTTTGTGCATTTACAATATTCATTGATTTTTGCCATTGAAAAACATGTTTTTCATATACCAGAAATGTTTGAAGCTACTGACTGAATGAAAGGAGCTGGCATCTCACTCTCTTTGAATCTTCTTTATCATGCTAGGATTAACAGGAAAAAGCAAAAAATTTCAGAATTGCACCTTGCAATGTGGAGATATTACTGTTTGTGCATTTACAATATTCATTGATTTTTGCCATTGAAAAACATGTTTTTCATATACCAGAAATGTTTGAAGCTACTGACTGAATGAAAGGAGCTGGCATCTCACTCTCTTTGAATCTTCTTTATCATGCTAGGATTAACAGGAAAAAGCTAAAAATTTCAGAATTGCACCGTGCAATGTGGAGATATTACTGTTTGTGCATTTACAATATTCATTGATTTTTGCCATTGAAAAACATGTTTTTCATATACCAGAAATGTTTGAAGCTACTGACTGAATGAAAGGAGCTGGCATCTCACTCTCTTTGAATCTTCTTTATCATGCTAGGATTAGCAGGAAAAAGCAAAAAATTTCAGAATTGCACCTTGCAATGTGGAGATATTACTGTTTGTGCATTTACAATATTCATTGATTTTTGCCATTGAAAAACATGTTTTTCATATACCAGAAATGTTTGAAGCTACTGACTGAATGAAAGGAGCTGGCATCTCACTCTCTTTGAATCTTCTTTATCATGCTAGGATTAACAGGAAAAAGCTAAAAATTTCAGAATTGCACCGTGCAATGTGGAGATATTACTGTTTGTGCATTTACAATATTCATTGATTTTTGCCATTGAAAAACATGTTTTTCATATACCAGAAATGTTTGAAGCTACTGACTGAATGAAAGGAGCTGGCATCTCACTCTCTTTGAATCTTCTTTATCATGCTAGGATTAGCAGGAAAAAGCAAAAAATTTCCGAATTGCACCTTGCAATGTGGAGATATTACTGTTTGTGCATTTACAATATTCATTGATTTTTGCCATTGAAAAACATGTTTTTCATATACCAGAAATGTTTGAAGCTACTGACTGAATGAAAGGAGCTGGCATCTCACTCTCTTTGAATCTTCTTTATCATGCTAGGATTAGCAGGATAAAGCAAAAAATTTCAGAATTGCACCTTGCAATGTGGAGATATTACTGTTTGTGCATTTACAATATTCATTGATTTTTGCCATTGAAAAACATGTTTTTCATATACCAGAAATGTTTGAAGCTACTGACTGAATGAAAGGAGCTGGCATCTCACTCTCTTTGAATCTTCTTTATCATGCTAGGATTAACAGGAAAAAGCAAAAAATTTCAGAATTGCACCTTGCAATGTGGAGATATTACTGTTTGTGCATTTACAATATTCATTGATTTTTGCCATTGAAAAACGTCCAGAAATGTTTGAAGCTACTGACTGAATGAAAGGAGCTGGCATCTCACTCTCTTTGAATCTTCTTTATCATGCTAGGATTAGCAGGAAAAAGCAAAAAATTTCAGAATTGCACCGTGCAATGTGGAGATATTACTGTTTGTGCATTTACAATATTCATTAATTTTTGCCATTGAAAAACATGTTTTTCATATACCAGAAATGTTTGAAGCTACTGACTGATTGAAAGGAGCTGGCATCTCACTCTCTTTGAATCTTCTTTATCATGCTAGGATTAGCAGGAAAAAGCAAAAAATTTCAGAATTGCACCTTGCAATGTGGAGATATTACTGTTTGTGCATTTACAATATTCATTGATTTTTGCCATTGAAAAACATGTTTTTCATATACCAGAAATGTTTGAAGCTACTGACTGAATGAAAGGAGCTGGCATCTCACTCTCTTTGAATCTTCTTTATCATGCTAGGATTAACAGGAAAAAGCAAAAAATTTCAGAATTGCACCTTGCAATGTGGAGATATTACTGTTTGTGCATTTACAATATTCATTGATTTTTGCCATTGAAAAACATGTTTTTCATATACCAGAAATGTTTGAAGCTACTGACTGAATGAAAGGAGCTGGCATCTCACTCTCTTTGAATCTTCTTTATCATGCTAGGATTAACAGGAAAAAGCAAAAAATTTCAGAATTGCACCTTGCAATGTGGAGATATTACTGTTTGTGCATTTACAATATTCATTGATTTTTGCCATTGAAAAACGTCCAGAAATGTTTGAAGCTACTGACTGAATGAAAGGAGCTGGCATCTCACTCTCTTTGAATCTTCTTTATCATGCTAGGATTAACAGGAAAAAGCTAAAAATTTCAGAATTGCACCGTGCAATGTGGAGATATTACTGTTTGTGCATTTACAATATTCATTGATTTTTGCCATTGAAAAACATGTTTTTCATATACCAGAAATGTTTGAAGCTACTGACTGAATGAAAGGAGCTGGCATCTCACTCTCTTTGAATCTTCTTTATCATGCTAGGATTAGCAGGAAAAAGCAAAAAATTTCAGAATTGCACCTTGCAATGTGGAGATATTACTGTTTGTGCATTTACAATATTCATTGATTTTTGCCATTGAAAAACATGTTTTTCATATACCAGAAATGTTTGAAGCTACTGACTGAATGAAAGGAGCTGGCATCTCACTCTCTTTGAATCTTCTTTATCATGCTAGGATTAACAGGAAAAAGCTAAAAATTTCAGAATTGCACCGTGCAATGTGGAGATATTACTGTTTGTGCATTTACAATATTCATTGATTTTTGCCATTGAAAAACATGTTTTTCATATACCAGAAATGTTTGAAGCTACTGACTGAATGAAAGGAGCTGGCATCTCACTCTCTTTGAATCTTCTTTATCATGCTAGGATTAACAGGAAAAAGCTAAAAATTTCAGAATTGCACCGTGCAATGTGGAGATATTACTGTTTGTGCATTTACAATATTCATTGATTTTTGCCATTGAAAAACATGTTTTTCATATACCAGAAATGTTTGAAGCTACTGACTGAATGAAAGGAGCTGGCATCTCACTCTCTTTGAATCTTCTTTATCATGCTAGGATTAGCAGGAAAAAGCAAAAAATTTCAGAATTGCACCTTGCAATGTGGAGATATTACTGTTTGTGCATTTACAATATTCATTGATTTTTGCCATTGAAAAACGTCCAGAAATGTTTGAAGCTACTGACTGAATGAAAGGA
Organism: Phyllobates terribilis; assembly: GCF_046119375.1. Lineage (NCBI taxonomy): Eukaryota > Metazoa > Chordata > Amphibia > Anura > Dendrobatidae > Phyllobates > Phyllobates terribilis. Next base: position 21,703 of record NW_027371611.1, read on the forward strand.
GCTGGCATCTCACTCTCTTTGAATCTTCTTTATCATGCTAGGATTAGCAGGAAAAAGCAAAAAATTTCAGAATTGCACCTTGCAATGTGGAGATATTACTGTTTGTGCATTTACAATATTCATTGATTTTTGCCATTGAAAAACGTTTTTCATATACCAGAAATGTTTGAAGCTACTGACTGAATGAAAGGAGCTGGCATCTCACTCTGAATCTTCTTTATCATGCTAGGATTAGCAGGAAAAAGCAAACAATTTCAGAATTGCACCTTGCAATGTGGAGATATTACTGTTTGTGCATTTACAATATTCATTGATTTTTGCCATTGAAAAACATGTTTTTCATATACCAGAAATGTTTGAAGCTACTGACTGAATGAAAGGAGCTGGCATCTCACTCTCTTTGAATCTTCTTTATCATGCTAGGATTAACAGGAAAAAGCTAAAAATTTCAGAATTGCACCGTGCAATGTGGAGATATTACTGTTTGTGCATTTACAATATTCATTGATTTTTGCCATTGAAAAACATGTTTTTCATATACCAGAAATGTTTGAAGCTACTGACTGAATGAAAGGAGCTGGCATCTCACTCTCTTTGAATCTTCTTTATCATGCTAGGATTAGCAGGAAAAAGCAAAAAATTTCCGAATTGCACCTTGCAATGTGGAGATATTACTGTTTGTGCATTTACAATATTCATTGATTTTTGCCATTGAAAAACATGTTTTTCATATACCAGAAATGTTTGAAGCTACTGACTGAATGAAAGGAGCTGGCATCTCACTCTCTTTGAATCTTCTTTATCATGCTAGGATTAGCAGGATAAAGCAAAAAATTTCAGAATTGCACCTTGCAATGTGGAGATATTACTGTTTGTGCATTTACAATATTCATTGATTTTTGCCATTGAAAAACATGTTTTTCATATACCAGAAATGTTTGAAGCTACTGACTGAATGAAAGGAGCTGGCATCTCACTCTCTTTGAATCTTCTTTATCATGCTAGGATTAACAGGAAAAAGCAAAAAATTTCAGAATTGCACCTTGCAATGTGGAGATATTACTGTTTGTGCATTTACAATATTCATTGATTTTTGCCATTGAAAAACGTCCAGAAATGTTTGAAGCTACTGACTGAATGAAAGGAGCTGGCATCTCACTCTCTTTGAATCTTCTTTATCATGCTAGGATTAGCAGGAAAAAGCAAAAAATTTCAGAATTGCACCGTGCAATGTGGAGATATTACTGTTTGTGCATTTACAATATTCATTAATTTTTGCCATTGAAAAACATGTTTTTCATATACCAGAAATGTTTGAAGCTACTGACTGATTGAAAGGAGCTGGCATCTCACTCTCTTTGAATCTTCTTTATCATGCTAGGATTAGCAGTAAAAAGCAAAAAATTTCAGAATTGCACCTTGCAATGTGGAGATATTACTGTTTGTGCATTTACAATATTCATTGATTTTTGCCATTGAAAAACATGTTTTTCATATACCAGAAATGTTTGAAGCTACTGACTGAATGAAAGGAGCTGGCATCTCACTCTCTTTGAATCTTCTTTATCATGCTAGGATTAACAGGAAAAAGCAAAAAATTTCAGAATTGCACCTTGCAATGTGGAGATATTACTGTTTGTGCATTTACAATATTCATTGATTTTTGCCATTGAAAAACATGTTTTTCATATACCAGAAATGTTTGAAGCTACTGACTGAATGAAAGGAGCTGGCATCTCACTCTCTTTGAATCTTCTTTATCATGCTAGGATTAACAGGAAAAAGCAAAAAATTTCAGAATTGCACCTTGCAATGTGGAGATATTACAGTTTGTGCATTTACAATATTCATTGATTTTTGCCATTGAAAAACGTCCAGAAATGTTTGAAGCTACTGACTGAATGAAAGGAGCTGGCATCTCACTCTCTTTGAATCTTCTTTATCATGCTAGGATTAACAGGAAAAAGCTAAAAATTTCAGAATTGCACCGTGCAATGTGGAGATATTACTGTTTGTGCATTTACAATATTCATTGATTTTTGCCATTGAAAAACATGTTTTTCATATACCAGAAATGTTTGAAGCTACTGACTGAATGAAAGGAGCTGGCATCTCACTCTCTTTGAATCTTCTTTATCATGCTAGGATTAGCAGGAAAAAGCAAAAAATTTCAGAATTGCACCTTGCAATGTGGAGATATTACTGTTTGTGCATTTACAATATTCATTGATTTTTGCCATTGAAAAACATGTTTTTCATATACCAGAAATGTTTGAAGCTACTGACTGAATGAAAGGAGCTGGCATCTCACTCTCTTTGAATCTTCTTTATCATGCTAGGATTAACAGGAAAAAGCTAAAAATTTCAGAATTGCACCGTGCAATGTGGAGATATTACTGTTTGTGCATTTACAATATTCATTGATTTTTGCCATTGAAAAACATGTTTTTCATATACCAGAAATGTTTGAAGCTACTGACTGAATGAAAGGAGCTGGCATCTCACTCTCTTTGAATCTTCTTTATCATGCTAGGATTAACAGGAAAAAGCTAAAAATTTCAGAATTGCACCGTGCAATGTGGAGATATTACTGTTTGTGCATTTACAATATTCATTGATTTTTGCCATTGAAAAACATGTTTTTCATATACCAGAAATGTTTGAAGCTACTGACTGAATGAAAGGAGCTGGCATCTCACTCTCTTTGAATCTTCTTTATCATGCTAGGATTAGCAGGAAAAAGCAAAAAATTTCAGAATTGCACCTTGCAATGTGGAGATATTACTGTTTGTGCATTTACAATATTCATTGATTTTTGCCATTGAAAAACATGTTTTTCATATACCAGAAATGTTTGAAGCTACTGACTGAATGAAAGGAGCTGGCATCTCACTCTCTTTGAATCTTCTTTATCATGCTAGGATTAGCAGGATAAAGCAAAAAATTTCAGAATTGCACCTTGCAATGTGGAGATATTACTGTTTGTGCATTTACAATATTCATTGATTTTTGCCATTGAAAAACATGTTTTTCATATACCAGAAATGTTTGAAGCTACTGACTGAATGAAAGGAGCTGGCATCTCACTCTCTTTGAATCTTCTTTATCATGCTAGGATTAACAGGAAAAAGCAAAAAATTTCAGAATTGCACCTTGCAATGTGGAGATATTACTGTTTGTGCATTTACAATATTCATTGATTTTTGCCATTGAAAAACGTCCAGAAATGTTTGAAGCTACTGACTGAATGAAAGGAGCTGGCATCTCACTCTCTTTGAATCTTCTTTATCATGCTAGGATTAACAGGAAAAAGCTAAAAATTTCAGAATTGCACCGTGCAATGTGGAGATATTACTGTTTGTGCATTTACAATATTCATTGATTTTTGCCATTGAAAAACATGTTTTTCATATACCAGAAATGTTTGAAGCTACTGACTGAATGAAAGGAGCTGGCATCTCACTCTCTTTGAATCTTCTTTATCATGCTAGGATTAGCAGGAAAAAGCAAAAAATTTCAGAATTGCACCTTGCAATGTGGAGATATTACTGTTTGTGCATTTACAATATTCATTGATTTTTGCCATTGAAAAACATGTTTTTCATATACCAGAAATGTTTGAAGCTACTGACTGAATGAAAGGAGCTGGCATCTCATTCTCTTTGAATCTTCTTTATCATGCTAGGATTAACAGGAAAAAGCTAAA
>NW_027371612.1:0-25405 GCF_046119375.1 Phyllobates terribilis
ATACCAGAAATGTTTGAAGCTACTGACTGAATGAAAGGAGCTGGCATCTCACTCTCTTTGAATCTTCTTTATCATGCTAGGATTAACAGGAAAAAGCTAAAAATTTCAGAATTGCACCGTGCAATGTGGAGATATTACTGTTTGTGCATTTACAATATTCATTGATTTTTGCCATTGAAAAACATGTTTTTCATATACCAGAAATGTTTGAAGCTACTGACTGAATGAAAGGAGCTGGCATCTCACTCTCTTTGAATCTTCTTTATCATGCTAGGATTAGCAGGAAAAAGCAAAAAATTTCAGAATTGCACCTTGCAATGTGGAGATATCTGTTTGTGCATTTACAATATTCATTGATTTTTGCCATTGAAAAACGTTTTTCATATACCAGAAATGTTTGAAGCTACTGACTGAATGAAAGGAGCTGGCATCTCACTCTCTTTGAATCTTCTTTATCATGCTAGGATTAACAGGAAAAAGCAAAAAATTTCAGAATTGCACCTTGCAATGTGGAGATATTACTGTTTGTGCATTTACAATATTCATTGATTTTTGCCATTGAAAAACATGTTTTTCATATACCAGAAATGTTTGAAGCTACTGACTGAATGAAAGGAGCTGGCATCTCACTCTCTTTGAATCTTCTTTATCATGCTAGGATTAACAGGAAAAAGCTAAAAATTTCAGAATTGCACCGTGCAATGTGGAGATATTACTGTTTGTGCATTTACAATATTCATTGATTTTTGCCATTGAAAAACATGTTTTTCATATACCAGAAATGTTTGAAGCTACTGACTGAATGAAAGGAGCTGGCATCTCACTCTCTTTGAATCTTCTTTATCATGCTAGGATTAGCAGGAAAAAGCAAAAAATTTCAGAATTGCACCTTGCAATGTGGAGATATTACTGTTTGTGCATTTACAATATTCATTGATTTTTGCCATTGAAAAACATGTTTTTCATATACCAGAAATGTTTGAAGCTACTGACTGAATGAAAGGAGCTGGCATCTCACTCTCTTTGAATCTTCTTTATCATGCTAGGATTAACAGGAAAAAGCTAAAAATTTCAGAATTGCACCGTGCAATGTGGAGATATTACTGTTTGTGCATTTACAATATTCATTGATTTTTGCCATTGAAAAACATGTTTTTCATATACCAGAAATGTTTGAAGCTACTGACTGAATGAAAGGAGCTGGCATCTCACTCTCTTTGAATCTTCTTTATCATGCTAGGATTAACAGGAAAAAGCTAAAAATTTCAGAATTGCACCGTGCAATGTGGAGATATTACTGTTTGTGCATTTACAATATTCATTGATTTTTGCCATTGAAAAACGTTTTTCATATACCAGAAATGTTTGAAGCTACTGACTGAATGAAAGGAGCTGGCATCTCACTCTCTTTGAATCTTCTTTATCATGCTAGGATTAGCAGGAAAAAGCAAAAAATTTCAGAATTGCACCTTGCAATGTGGAGATATTACTGTTTGTGCATTTACAATATTCATTGATTTTTGCCATTGAAAAACGTTTTTCATATACCAGAAATGTTTGAAGCTACTGACTGAATGAAAGGAGCTGGCATCTCACTCTCTTTGAATCTTCTTTATCATGCTAGGATTAACAGGAAAAAGCAAAAAATTTCAGAATTGCACCTTGCAATGTGGAGATATTACTGTTTGTGCATTTACAATATTCATTGATTTTTGCCATTGAAAAACATGTTTTTCATATACCAGAAATGTTTGAAGCTACTGACTGAATGAAAGGAGCTGGCATCTCACTCTCTTTGAATCTTCTTTATCATGCTAGGATTAACAGGAAAAAGCTAAAAATTTCAGAATTGCACCGTGCAATGTGGAGATATTACTGTTTGTGCATTTACAATATTCATTGATTTTTGCCATTGAAAAACATGTTTTTCATATACCAGAAATGATTGAAGCTACTGACTGAATGAAAGGAGCTGGCATCTCACTCTCTTTGAATCTTCTTTATCATGCTAGGATTAGCAGGAAAAAGCAAAAAATTTCAGAATTGCACCTTGCAATGTGGAGATATTACTGTTTGTGCATTTACAATATTCATTGATTTTTGCCATTGAAAAACATGTTTTTCATATACCAGAAATGTTTGAAGCTACTGACTGAATGAAAGGAGCTGGCATCTCACTCTCTTTGAATCTTCTTTATCATGCTAGGATTAACAGGAAAAAGCAAAAAATTTCAGAATTGCACCTTGCAATGTGGAGATATTACTGTTTGTGCATTTACAATATTCATTGATTTTTGCCATTGAAAAACATGTTTTTCATATACCAGAAATGTTTGAAGCTACTGACTGAATGAAAGGAGCTGGCATCTCACTCTCTTTGAATCTTCTTTATCATGCTAGGATTAACAGGAAAAAGCTAAAAATTTCAGAATTGCACCGTGCAATGTGGAGATATTACTGTTTGTGCATTTACAATATTCATTGATTTTTGCCATTGAAAAACATGTTTTTCATATACCAGAAATGTTTGAAGCTACTGACTGAATGAAAGGAGCTGGCATCTCACTCTCTTTGAATCTTCTTTATCATGCTAGGATTAGCAGGAAAAAGCTAAAAATTTCAGAATTGCACCTTGCAATGTGGAGATATTACTGTTTGTGCATTTACAATATTCATTGATTTTTGCCATTGAAAAACATGTTTTTCATATACCAGAAATGTTTGAAGCTACTGACTGAATGAAAGGAGCTGGCATCTCACTCTCTTTGAATCTTCTTTATCATGCTAGGATTAACAGGAAAAAGCTAAAAATTTCAGAATTGCACCGTGCAATGTGGAGATATTACTGTTTGTGCATTTACAATATTCATTGATTTTTGCCATTGAAAAACATGTTTTTCATATACCAGAAATGATTGAAGCTACTGACTGAATGAAAGGAGCTGGCATCTCACTCTCTTTGAATCTTCTTTATCATGCTAGGATTAGCAGGAAAAAGCAAAAAATTTCAGAATTGCACCTTGCAATGTGGAGATATTACTGTTTGTGCATTTACAATATTCATTGATTTTTGCCATTGAAAAACATGTTTTTCATATACCAGAAATGTTTGAAGCTACTGACTGAATGAAAGGAGCTGGCATCTCACTCTCTTTGAATCTTTATCATGCTAGGATTAGCAGGAAAAAGCAAAAAATTTCAGAATTGCACCTTGCAATGTGGAGATATTACTGTTTGTGCATTTACAATATTCATTGATTTTTGCCATTGAAAAACGTTTTTCATATACCAGAAATGTTTGAAGCTACTGACTGAATGAAAGGAGCTGGCATCTCACTCTCTTTGAATCTTCTTTATCATGCTAGGATTAACAGGAAAAAGCAAAAAATTTCAGAATTGCACCTTGCAATGTGGAGATATTACTGTTTGTGCATTTACAATATTCATTGATTTTTGCCATTGAAAAACATGTTTTTCATATACCAGAAATGTTTGAAGCTACTGACTGAATGAAAGGAGCTGGCATCTCACTCTCTTTGAATCTTCTTTATCATGCTAGGATTAACAGGAAAAAGCTAAAAATTTCAGAATTGCACCGTGCAATGTGGAGATATTACTGTTTGTGCATTTACAATATTCATTGATTTTTGCCATTGAAAAACATGTTTTTCATATACCAGAAATGTTTGAAGCTACTGACTGAAAGGAGCTGGCATCTCACTCTCTTTGAATCTTCTTTATCATGCTAGGATTAGCAGGAAAAAGCAAAAAATTTCAGAATTGCACCTTGCAATGTGGAGATATTACTGTTTGTGCATTTACAATATTCATTGATTTTTGCCATTGAAAAACATGTTTTTCATATACCAGAAATGTTTGAAGCTACTGACTGAATGAAAGGAGCTGGCATCTCACTCTCTTTGAATCTTTATCATGCTAGGATTAACAGGAAAAAGCTAAAAATTTCAGAATTGCACCGTGCAATGTGGAGATATTACTGTTTGTGCATTTACAATATTCATTGATTTTTGCCATTGAAAAACATGTTTTTCATATACCAGAAATGTTTGAAGCTACTGACTGAATGAAAGGAGCTGGCATCTCACTCTCTTTGAATCTTCTTTATCATGCTAGGATTAACAGGAAAAAGCTAAAAATTTCAGAATTGCACCGTGCAATGTGGAGATATTACTGTTTGTGCATTTACAATATTCATTGATTTTTGCCATTGAAAAACATGTTTTTCATATACCAGAAATGTTTGAAGCTACTGACTGAATGAAAGGAGCTGGCATCTCACTCTCTTTGAATCTTCTTTATCATGCTAGGATTAGCAGGAAAAAGCAAAAAATTTCAGAATTGCACCTTGCAATGTGGAGATATTACTGTTTGTGCATTTACAATATTCATTGATTTTTGCCATTGAAAAACATGTTTTTCATATACCAGAAATGTTTGAAGCTACTGACTGAATGAAAGTAGCTGGCATCTCACTCTCTTTGAATCTTCTTTATCATGCTAGGATTAACAGGAAAAAGCTAAAAATTTCAGAATTGCACCGTGCAATGTGGAGATATTACTGTTTGTGCATTTACAATATTCATTGATTTTTGCCATTGAAAAACGTTTTTCATATACCAGAAATGTTTGAAGCTACTGACTGAATGAAAGGAGCTGTCATCTCACTCTCTTTGAATCTTCTTTATCATGCTAGGATTAGCAGGAAAAAGCAAAAAATTTCAGAATTGCACCTTGCAATGTGGAGATATTACTGTTTGTGCATTTACAATATTCATTGATTTTTGCCATTGAAAAACGTTTTTCATATACCAGAAATGTTTGAAGCTACTGACTGAATGAAAGGAGCTGGCATCTCACTCTCTTTGAATCTTCTTTATCATGCTAGGATTAACAGGAAAAAGCAAAAAATTTCAGAATTGCACCTTGCAATGTGGAGATATTACTGTTTGTGCATTTACAATATTCATTGATTTTTGCCATTGAAAAACATGTTTTTCATATACCAGAAATGTTTGAAGCTACTGACTGAATGAAAGGAGCTGGCATCTCACTCTGAATCTTCTTTATCATGCTAGGATTAACAGGAAAAAGCTAAAAATTTCAGAATTGCACCGTGCAATGTGGAGATATTACTGTTTGTGCATTTACAATATTCATTGATTTTTGCCATTGAAAAACATGTTTTTCATATACCAGAAATGATTGAAGCTACTGACTGAATGAAAGGAGCTGGCATCTCACTCTCTTTGAATCTTCTTTATCATGCTAGGATTAGCAGTAAAAAGCAAAAAATTTCAGAATTGCACCTTGCAATGTGGAGATATTACTGTTTGTGCATTTACAATATTCATTGATTTTTGCCATTGAAAAACATGTTTTTCATATACCAGAAATGTTTGAAGCTACTGACTGAATGAAAGGAGCTGGCATCTCACTCTCTTTGAATCTTCTTTATCATGCTAGGATTAACAGGAAAAAGCAAAAAATTTCAGAATTGCACCTTGCAATGTGGAGATATTACTGTTTGTGCATTTACAATATTCATTGATTTTTGCCATTGAAAAACATGTTTTTCATATACCAGAAATGTTTGAAGCTACTGACTGAATGAAAGGAGCTGGCATCTCACTCTCTTTGAATCTTCTTTATCATGCTAGGATTAACAGGAAAAAGCTAAAAATTTCAGAATTGCACCGTGCAATGTGGAGATATTACTGTTTGTGCATTTACAATATTCATTGATTTTTGCCATTGAAAAACATGTTTTTCATATACCAGAAATGTTTGAAGCTACTGACTGAATGAAAGGAGCTGGCATCTCACTCTCTGAATCTTCTTTATCATGCTAGGATTAGCAGGAAAAAGCTAAAAATTTCAGAATTGCACCTTGCAATGTGGAGATATTACTGTTTGTGCATTTACAATATTCATTGATTTTTGCCATTGAAAAACATGTTTTTCATATACCAGAAATGTTTGAAGCTACTGACTGAATGAAAGGAGCTGGCATCTCACTCTCTTTGAATCTTCTTTATCATGCTAGGATTAACAGGAAAAAGCTAAAAATTTCAGAATTGCACCGTGCAATGTGGAGATATTACTGTTTGTGCATTTACAATATTCATTGATTTTTGCCATTGAAAAACATGTTTTTCATATACCAGAAATGATTGAAGCTACTGACTGAATGAAAGGAGCTGGCATCTCACTCTCTTTGAATCTTCTTTATCATGCTAGGATTAGCAGGAAAAAGCAAAAAATTTCAGAATTGCACCTTGCAATGTGGAGATATTACTGTTTGTGCATTTACAATATTCATTGATTTTTGCCATTGAAAAACATGTTTTTCATATACCAGAAATGTTTGAAGCTACTGACTGAATGAAAGGAGCTGGCATCTCACTCTCTTTGAATCTTCTTTATCATGCTAGGATTAGCAGGAAAAAGCAAAAAATTTCAGAATTGCACCTTGCAATGTGGAGATATTACTGTTTGTGCATTTACAATATTCATTGATTTTTGCCATTGAAAAACATGTTTTTCATATACCAGAAATGTTTGAAGCTACTGACTGAATGAAAGGAGCTGGCATCTCACTCTCTTTGAATCTTCTTTATCATGCTAGGATTAACAGGAAAAAGCTAAAAATTTCAGAATTGCACCGTGCAATGTGGAGATATTACTGTTTGTGCATTTACAATATTCATTGATTTTTGCCATTGAAAAACATGTTTTTCATATACCAGAAATGTTTGAAGCTACTGACTGAATGAAAGGAGCTGGCATCTCACTCTCTTTGAATCTTCTTTATCATGCTAGGATTAACAGGAAAAAGCTAAAAATTTCAGAATTGCACCGTGCAATGTGGAGATATTACTGTTTGTGCATTTACAATATTCATTGATTTTTGCCATTGAAAAACGTTTTTCATATACCAGAAATGTTTGAAGCTACTGACTGAATGAAAGGAGCTGGCATCTCACTCTCTTTGAATCTTCTTTATCATGCTAGGATTAGCAGGAAAAAGCAAAAAATTTCAGAATTGCACCTTGCAATGTGGAGATATTACTGTTTGTGCATTTACAATATTCATTGATTTTTGCCATTGAAAAACGTTTTTCATATACCAGAAATGTTTGAAGCTACTGACTGAATGAAAGGAGCTGGCATCTCACTCTCTTTGAATCTTCTTTATCATGCTAGGATTAACAGGAAAAAGCAAAAAATTTCAGAATTGCACCTTGCAATGTGGAGATATTACTGTTTGTGCATTTACAATATTCATTGATTTTTGCCATTGAAAAACATGTTTTTCATATACCAGAAATGTTTGAAGCTACTGACTGAATGAAAGGAGCTGGCATCTCACTCTCTTTGAATCTTCTTTATCATGCTAGGATTAACAGGAAAAAGCTAAAAATTTCAGAATTGCACCGTGCAATGTGGAGATATTACTGTTTGTGCATTTACAATATTCATTGATTTTTGCCATTGAAAAACATGTTTTTCATATACCAGAAATGATTGAAGCTACTGACTGAATGAAAGGAGCTGGCATCTCACTCTCTTTGAATCTTCTTTATCATGCTAGGATTAGCAGGAAAAAGCAAAAAATTTCAGAATTGCACCTTGCAATGTGGAGATATTACTGTTTGTGCATTTACAATATTCATTGATTTTTGCCATTGAAAAACATGTTTTTCATATACCAGAAATGTTTGAAGCTACTGACTGAATGAAAGGAGCTGGCATCTCACTCTCTTTGAATCTTCTTTATCATGCTAGGATTAACAGGAAAAAGCAAAAAATTTCAGAATTGCACCTTGCAATGTGGAGATATTACTGTTTGTGCATTTACAATATTCATTGATTTTTGCCATTGAAAAACATGTTTTTCATATACCAGAAATGTTTGAAGCTACTGACTGAATGAAAGGAGCTGGCATCTCACTCTCTTTGAATCTTCTTTATCATGCTAGGATTAACAGGAAAAAGCTAAAAATTTCAGAATTGCACCGTGCAATGTGGAGATATTACTGTTTGTGCATTTACAATATTCATTGATTTTTGCCATTGAAAAACATGTTTTTCATATACCAGAAATGTTTGAAGCTACTGACTGAATGAAAGGAGCTGGCATCTCACTCTCTTTGAATCTTCTTTATCATGCTAGGATTAGCAGGAAAAAGCTAAAAATTTCAGAATTGCACCTTGCAATGTGGAGATATTACTGTTTGTGCATTTACAATATTCATTGATTTTTGCCATTGAAAAACATGTTTTTCATATACCAGAAATGTTTGAAGCTACTGACTGAATGAAAGGAGCTGGCATCTCACTCTCTTTGAATCTTCTTTATCATGCTAGGATTAACAGGAAAAAGCTAAAAATTTCAGAATTGCACCGTGCAATGTGGAGATATTACTGTTTGTGCATTTACAATATTCATTGATTTTTGCCATTGAAAAACATGTTTTTCATATACCAGAAATGATTGAAGCTACTGACTGAATGAAAGGAGCTGGCATCTCACTCTCTTTGAATCTTCTTTATCATGCTAGGATTAGCAGGAAAAAGCAAAAAATTTCAGAATTGCACCTTGCAATGTGGAGATATTACTGTTTGTGCATTTACAATATTCATTGATTTTTGCCATTGAAAAACATGTTTTTCATATACCAGAAATGTTTGAAGCTACTGACTGAATGAAAGGAGCTGGCATCTCACTCTCTTTGAATCTTTATCATGCTAGGATTAGCAGGAAAAAGCAAAAAATTTCAGAATTGCACCTTGCAATGTGGAGATATTACTGTTTGTGCATTTACAATATTCATTGATTTTTGCCATTGAAAAACGTTTTTCATATACCAGAAATGTTTGAAGCTACTGACTGAATGAAAGGAGCTGGCATCTCACTCTCTTTGAATCTTCTTTATCATGCTAGGATTAACAGGAAAAAGCAAAAAATTTCAGAATTGCACCTTGCAATGTGGAGATATTACTGTTTGTGCATTTACAATATTCATTGATTTTTGCCATTGAAAAACATGTTTTTCATATACCAGAAATGTTTGAAGCTACTGACTGAATGAAAGGAGCTGGCATCTCACTCTCTTTGAATCTTCTTTATCATGCTAGGATTAACAGGAAAAAGCTAAAAATTTCAGAATTGCACCGTGCAATGTGGAGATATTACTGTTTGTGCATTTACAATATTCATTGATTTTTGCCATTGAAAAACATGTTTTTCATATACCAGAAATGTTTGAAGCTACTGACTGAAAGGAGCTGGCATCTCACTCTCTTTGAATCTTCTTTATCATGCTAGGATTAGCAGGAAAAAGCAAAAAATTTCAGAATTGCACCTTGCAATGTGGAGATATTACTGTTTGTGCATTTACAATATTCATTGATTTTTGCCATTGAAAAACATGTTTTTCATATACCAGAAATGTTTGAAGCTACTGACTGAATGAAAGGAGCTGGCATCTCACTCTCTTTGAATCTTTATCATGCTAGGATTAACAGGAAAAAGCTAAAAATTTCAGAATTGCACCGTGCAATGTGGAGATATTACTGTTTGTGCATTTACAATATTCATTGATTTTTGCCATTGAAAAACATGTTTTTCATATACCAGAAATGTTTGAAGCTACTGACTGAATGAAAGGAGCTGGCATCTCACTCTCTTTGAATCTTCTTTATCATGCTAGGATTAACAGGAAAAAGCTAAAAATTTCAGAATTGCACCGTGCAATGTGGAGATATTACTGTTTGTGCATTTACAATATTCATTGATTTTTGCCATTGAAAAACATGTTTTTCATATACCAGAAATGTTTGAAGCTACTGACTGAATGAAAGGAGCTGGCATCTCACTCTCTTTGAATCTTCTTTATCATGCTAGGATTAGCAGGAAAAAGCAAAAAATTTCAGAATTGCACCTTGCAATGTGGAGATATTACTGTTTGTGCATTTACAATATTCATTGATTTTTGCCATTGAAAAACATGTTTTTCATATACCAGAAATGTTTGAAGCTACTGACTGAATGAAAGTAGCTGGCATCTCACTCTCTTTGAATCTTCTTTATCATGCTAGGATTAACAGGAAAAAGCTAAAAATTTCAGAATTGCACCGTGCAATGTGGAGATATTACTGTTTGTGCATTTACAATATTCATTGATTTTTGCCATTGAAAAACGTTTTTCATATACCAGAAATGTTTGAAGCTACTGACTGAATGAAAGGAGCTGTCATCTCACTCTCTTTGAATCTTCTTTATCATGCTAGGATTAGCAGGAAAAAGCAAAAAATTTCAGAATTGCACCTTGCAATGTGGAGATATTACTGTTTGTGCATTTACAATATTCATTGATTTTTGCCATTGAAAAACGTTTTTCATATACCAGAAATGTTTGAAGCTACTGACTGAATGAAAGGAGCTGGCATCTCACTCTCTTTGAATCTTCTTTATCATGCTAGGATTAACAGGAAAAAGCAAAAAATTTCAGAATTGCACCTTGCAATGTGGAGATATTACTGTTTGTGCATTTACAATATTCATTGATTTTTGCCATTGAAAAACATGTTTTTCATATACCAGAAATGTTTGAAGCTACTGACTGAATGAAAGGAGCTGGCATCTCACTCTGAATCTTCTTTATCATGCTAGGATTAACAGGAAAAAGCTAAAAATTTCAGAATTGCACCGTGCAATGTGGAGATATTACTGTTTGTGCATTTACAATATTCATTGATTTTTGCCATTGAAAAACATGTTTTTCATATACCAGAAATGATTGAAGCTACTGACTGAATGAAAGGAGCTGGCATCTCACTCTCTTTGAATCTTCTTTATCATGCTAGGATTAGCAGGAAAAAGCAAAAAATTTCAGAATTGCACCTTGCAATGTGGAGATATTACTGTTTGTGCATTTACAATATTCATTGATTTTTGCCATTGAAAAACATGTTTTTCATATACCAGAAATGTTTGAAGCTACTGACTGAATGAAAGGAGCTGGCATCTCACTCTCTTTGAATCTTCTTTATCATGCTAGGATTAACAGGAAAAAGCAAAAAATTTCAGAATTGCACCTTGCAATGTGGAGATATTACTGTTTGTGCATTTACAATATTCATTGATTTTTGCCATTGAAAAACATGTTTTTCATATACCAGAAATGTTTGAAGCTACTGACTGAATGAAAGGAGCTGGCATCTCACTCTCTTTGAATCTTCTTTATCATGCTAGGATTAACAGGAAAAAGCTAAAAATTTCAGAATTGCACCGTGCAATGTGGAGATATTACTGTTTGTGCATTTACAATATTCATTGATTTTTGCCATTGAAAAACATGTTTTTCATATACCAGAAATGTTTGAAGCTACTGACTGAATGAAAGGAGCTGGCATCTCACTCTCTGAATCTTCTTTATCATGCTAGGATTAGCAGGAAAAAGCTAAAAATTTCAGAATTGCACCTTGCAATGTGGAGATATTACTGTTTGTGCATTTACAATATTCATTGATTTTTGCCATTGAAAAACATGTTTTTCATATACCAGAAATGTTTGAAGCTACTGACTGAATGAAAGGAGCTGGCATCTCACTCTCTTTGAATCTTCTTTATCATGCTAGGATTAACAGGAAAAAGCTAAAAATTTCAGAATTGCACCGTGCAATGTGGAGATATTACTGTTTGTGCATTTACAATATTCATTGATTTTTGCCATTGAAAAACATGTTTTTCATATACCAGAAATGATTGAAGCTACTGACTGAATGAAAGGAGCTGGCATCTCACTCTCTTTGAATCTTCTTTATCATGCTAGGATTAGCAGGAAAAAGCAAAAAATTTCAGAATTGCACCTTGCAATGTGGAGATATTACTGTTTGTGCATTTACAATATTCATTGATTTTTGCCATTGAAAAACATGTTTTTCATATACCAGAAATGTTTGAAGCTACTGACTGAATGAAAGGAGCTGGCATCTCACTCTCTTTGAATCTTCTTTATCATGCTAGGATTAACAGGAAAAAGCAAAAAATTTCAGAATTGCACCTTGCAATGTGGAGATATTACTGTTTGTGCATTTACAATATTCATTGATTTTTGCCATTGAAAAACATGTTTTTCATATACCAGAAATGTTTGAAGCTACTGACTGAATGAAAGGAGCTGGCATCTCACTCTCTTTGAATCTTCTTTATCATGCTAGGATTAACAGGAAAAAGCTAAAAATTTCAGAATTGCACCGTGCAATGTGGAGATATTACTGTTTGTGCATTTACAATATTCATTGATTTTTGCCATTGAAAAACATGTTTTTCATATACCAGAAATGTTTGAAGCTACTGACTGAATGAAAGGAGCTGGCATCTCACTCTCTTTGAATCTTCTTTATCATGCTAGGATTAGCAGGAAAAAGCAAAAAATTTCAGAATTGCACCTTGCAATGTGGAGATATTACTGTTTGTGCATTTACAATATTCATTGATTTTTGCCATTGAAAAACGTTTTTCATATACCAGAAATGTTTGAAGCTACTGACTGAATGAAAGGAGCTGGCATCTCACTCTCTTTGAATCTTCTTTATCATGCTAGGATTAACAGGAAAAAGCAAAAAATTTCAGAATTGCACCTTGCAATGTGGAGATATTACTGTTTGTGCATTTACAATATTCATTGATTTTTGCCATTGAAAAACATGTTTTTCATATACCAGAAATGTTTGAAGCTACTGACTGAATGAAAGGAGCTGGCATCTCACTCTCTTTGAATCTTCTTTATCATGCTAGGATTAACAGGAAAAAGCTAAAAATTTCAGAATTGCACCGTGCAATGTGGAGATATTACTGTTTGTGCATTTACAATATTCATTGATTTTTGCCATTGAAAAACATGTTTTTCATATACCAGAAATGTTTGAAGCTACTGACTGAATGAAAGGAGCTGGCATCTCACTCTCTTTGAATCTTCTTTATCATGCTAGGATTAGCAGGAAAAAGCAAAAAATTTCAGAATTGCACCTTGCAATGTGGAGATATTACTGTTTGTGCATTTACAATATTCATTGATTTTTGCCATTGAAAAACATGTTTTTCATATACCAGAAATGTTTGAAGCTACTGACTGAATGAAAGGAGCTGGCATCTCACTCTCTTTGAATCTTCTTTATCATGCTAGGATTAACAGGAAAAAGCTAAAAATTTCAGAATTGCACCGTGCAATGTGGAGATATTACTGTTTGTGCATTTACAATATTCATTGATTTTTGCCATTGAAAAACATGTTTTTCATATACCAGAAATGTTTGAAGCTACTGACTGAATGAAAGGAGCTGGCATCTCACTCTCTTTGAATCTTCTTTATCATGCTAGGATTAACAGGAAAAAGCTAAAAATTTCAGAATTGCACCGTGCAATGTGGAGATATTACTGTTTGTGCATTTACAATATTCATTGATTTTTGCCATTGAAAAACATGTTTTTCATATACCAGAAATGATTGAAGCTACTGACTGAATGAAAGGAGCTGGCATCTCACTCTCTTTGAATCTTCTTTATCATGCTAGGATTAGCAGGAAAAAGCAAAAAATTTCAGAATTGCACCTTGCAATGTGGAGATATTACTGTTTGTGCATTTACAATATTCATTGATTTTTGCCATTGAAAAACATGTTTTTCATATACCAGAAATGTTTGAAGCTACTGACTGAATGAAAGGAGCTGGCATCTCACTCTCTTTGAATCTTCTTTATCATGCTAGGATTAACAGGAAAAAGCAAAAAATTTCAGAATTGCACCTTGCAATGTGGAGATATTACTGTTTGTGCATTTACAATATTCATTGATTTTTGCCATTGAAAAACATGTTTTTCATATACCAGAAATGTTTGAAGCTACTGACTGAATGAAAGGAGCTGGCATCTCACTCTCTTTGAATCTTCTTTATCATGCTAGGATTAACAGGAAAAAGCTAAAAATTTCAGAATTGCACCGTGCAATGTGGAGATATTACTGTTTGTGCATTTACAATATTCATTGATTTTTGCCATTGAAAAACATGTTTTTCATATACCAGAAATGTTTGAAGCTACTGACTGAATGAAAGGAGCTGGCATCTCACTCTCTGAATCTTCTTTATCATGCTAGGATTAGCAGGAAAAAGCTAAAAATTTCAGAATTGCACCTTGCAATGTGGAGATATTACTGTTTGTGCATTTACAATATTCATTGATTTTTGCCATTGAAAAACATGTTTTTCATATACCAGAAATGTTTGAAGCTACTGACTGAATGAAAGGAGCTGGCATCTCACTCTCTTTGAATCTTCTTTATCATGCTAGGATTAACAGGAAAAAGCTAAAAATTTCAGAATTGCACCGTGCAATGTGGAGATATTACTGTTTGTGCATTTACAATATTCATTGATTTTTGCCATTGAAAAACATGTTTTTCATATACCAGAAATGATTGAAGCTACTGACTGAATGAAAGGAGCTGGCATCTCACTCTCTTTGAATCTTCTTTATCATGCTAGGATTAGCAGGAAAAAGCAAAAAATTTCAGAATTGCACCTTGCAATGTGGAGATATTACTGTTTGTGCATTTACAATATTCATTGATTTTTGCCATTGAAAAACATGTTTTTCATATACCAGAAATGTTTGAAGCTACTGACTGAATGAAAGGAGCTGGCATCTCACTCTCTTTGAATCTTCTTTATCATGCTAGGATTAACAGGAAAAAGCAAAAAATTTCAGAATTGCACCTTGCAATGTGGAGATATTACTGTTTGTGCATTTACAATATTCATTGATTTTTGCCATTGAAAAACATGTTTTTCATATACCAGAAATGTTTGAAGCTACTGACTGAATGAAAGGAGCTGGCATCTCACTCTCTTTGAATCTTCTTTATCATGCTAGGATTAACAGGAAAAAGCTAAAAATTTCAGAATTGCACCGTGCAATGTGGAGATATTACTGTTTGTGCATTTACAATATTCATTGATTTTTGCCATTGAAAAACATGTTTTTCATATACCAGAAATGTTTGAAGCTACTGACTGAATGAAAGGAGCTGGCATCTCACTCTCTTTGAATCTTCTTTATCATGCTAGGATTAGCAGGAAAAAGCAAAAAATTTCAGAATTGCACCTTGCAATGTGGAGATATTACTGTTTGTGCATTTACAATATTCATTGATTTTTGCCATTGAAAAACATGTTTTTCATATACCAGAAATGTTTGAAGCTACTGACTGAATGAAAGGAGCTGGCATCTCACTCTCTTTGAATCTTCTTTATCATGCTAGGATTAACAGGAAAAAGCAAAAAATTTCAGAATTGCACCTTGCAATGTGGAGATATTACTGTTTGTGCATTTACAATATTCATTGATTTTTGCCATTGAAAAACATGTTTTTCATATACCAGAAATGTTTGAAGCTACTGACTGAATGAAAGGAGCTGGCATCTCACTCTCTTTGAATCTTCTTTATCATGCTAGGATTAACAGGAAAAAGCTAAAAATTTCAGAATTGCACCGTGCAATGTGGAGATATTACTGTTTGTGCATTTACAATATTCATTGATTTTTGCCATTGAAAAACATGTTTTTCATATACCAGAAATGTTTGAAGCTACTGACTGAATGAAAGGAGCTGGCATCTCACTCTCTTTGAATCTTCTTTATCATGCTAGGATTAGCAGGAAAAAGCAAAAAATTTCAGAATTGCACCTTGCAATGTGGAGATATTACTGTTTGTGCATTTACAATATTCATTGATTTTTGCCATTGAAAAACATGTTTTTCATATACCAGAAATGTTTGAAGCTACTGACTGAATGAAAGGAGCTGGCATCTCACTCTCTTTGAATCTTCTTTATCATGCTAGGATTAACAGGAAAAAGCTAAAAATTTCAGAATTGCACCGTGCAATGTGGAGATATTACTGTTTGTGCATTTACAATATTCATTGATTTTTGCCATTGAAAAACATGTTTTTCATATACCAGAAATGTTTGAAGCTACTGACTGAATGAAAGGAGCTGGCATCTCACTCTCTTTGAATCTTCTTTATCATGCTAGGATTAACAGGAAAAAGCTAAAAATTTCAGAATTGCACCGTGCAATGTGGAGATATTACTGTTTGTGCATTTACAATATTCATTGATTTTTGCCATTGAAAAACATGTTTTTCATATACCAGAAATGTTTGAAGCTACTGACTGAATGAAAGGAGCTGGCATCTCACTCTCTTTGAATCTTCTTTATCATGCTAGGATTAGCAGGAAAAAGCAAAAAATTTCAGAATTGCACCTTGCAATGTGGAGATATTACTGTTTGTGCATTTACAATATTCATTGATTTTTGCCATTGAAAAACATGTTTTTCATATACCAGAAATGTTTGAAGCTACTGACTGAATGAAAGGAGCTGGCATCTCACTCTCTTTGAATCTTCTTTATCATGCTAGGATTAACAGGAAAAAGCTAAAAATTTCAGAATTGCACCGTGCAATGTGGAGATATTACTGTTTGTGCATTTACAATATTCATTGATTTTTGCCATTGAAAAACATGTTTTTCATATACCAGAAATGTTTGAAGCTACTGACTGAATGAAAGGAGCTGGCATCTCACTCTCTTTGAATCTTCTTTATCATGCTAGGATTAGCAGGAAAAGCAAAAAATTTCAGAATTGCACCTTGCAATGTGGAGATATTACTGTTTGTGCATTTACAATATTCATTGATTTTTGCCATTGAAAACATGTTTTTCATATACCAGAAATGTTTGAAGCTACTGACTGAATGAAAGGAGCTGGCATCTCACTCTCTTTGAATCTTCTTTATCATGCTAGGATTAACAGGAAAAAGCAAAAAATTTCAGAATTGCACCTTGCAATGTGGAGATATTACTGTTTGTGCATTTACAATATTCATTGATTTTTGCCATTGAAAAACATGTTTTTCATATACCAGAAATGTTTGAAGCTACTGACTGAATGAAAGGAGCTGGCATCTCACTCTCTTTGAATCTTCTTTATCATGCTAGGATTAACAGGAAAAAGCTAAAAATTTCAGAATTGCACCGTGCAATGTGGAGATATTACTGTTTGTGCATTTACAATATTCATTGATTTTTGCCATTGAAAAACATGTTTTTCATATACCAGAAATGTTTGAAGCTACTGACTGAATGAAAGGAGCTGGCATCTCACTCTCTTTGAATCTTCTTTATCATGCTAGGATTAGCAGGAAAAAGCAAAAAATTTCAGAATTGCACCTTGCAATGTGGAGATATTACTGTTTGTGCATTTACAATATTCATTGATTTTTGCCATTGAAAAACATGTTTTTCATATACCAGAAATGTTTGAAGCTACTGACTGAATGAAAGTAGCTGGCATCTCACTCTCTTTGAATCTTCTTTATCATGCTAGGATTAACAGGAAAAAGCTAAAAATTTCAGAATTGCACCGTGCAATGTGGAGATATTACTGTTTGTGCATTTACAATATTCATTGATTTTTGCCATTGAAAAACGTTTTTCATATACCAGAAATGTTTGAAGCTACTGACTGAATGAAAGGAGCTGTCATCTCACTCTCTTTGAATCTTCTTTATCATGCTAGGATTAGCAGGAAAAAGCAAAAAATTTCAGAATTGCACCTTGCAATGTGGAGATATTACTGTTTGTGCATTTACAATATTCATTGATTTTTGCCATTGAAAAACGTTTTTCATATACCAGAAATGTTTGAAGCTACTGACTGAATGAAAGGAGCTGGCATCTCACTCTCTTTGAATCTTCTTTATCATGCTAGGATTAACAGGAAAAAGCAAAAAATTTCAGAATTGCACCTTGCAATGTGGAGATATTACTGTTTGTGCATTTACAATATTCATTGATTTTTGCCATTGAAAAACATGTTTTTCATATACCAGAAATGTTTGAAGCTACTGACTGAATGAAAGGAGCTGGCATCTCACTCTGAATCTTCTTTATCATGCTAGGATTAACAGGAAAAAGCTAAAAATTTCAGAATTGCACCGTGCAATGTGGAGATATTACTGTTTGTGCATTTACAATATTCATTGATTTTTGCCATTGAAAAACATGTTTTTCATATACCAGAAATGATTGAAGCTACTGACTGAATGAAAGGAGCTGGCATCTCACTCTCTTTGAATCTTCTTTATCATGCTAGGATTAGCAGGAAAAAGCAAAAAATTTCAGAATTGCACCTTGCAATGTGGAGATATTACTGTTTGTGCATTTACAATATTCATTGATTTTTGCCATTGAAAAACATGTTTTTCATATACCAGAAATGTTTGAAGCTACTGACTGAATGAAAGGAGCTGGCATCTCACTCTCTTTGAATCTTCTTTATCATGCTAGGATTAACAGGAAAAAGCAAAAAATTTCAGAATTGCACCTTGCAATGTGGAGATATTACTGTTTGTGCATTTACAATATTCATTGATTTTTGCCATTGAAAAACATGTTTTTCATATACCAGAAATGTTTGAAGCTACTGACTGAATGAAAGGAGCTGGCATCTCACTCTCTTTGAATCTTCTTTATCATGCTAGGATTAACAGGAAAAAGCTAAAAATTTCAGAATTGCACCGTGCAATGTGGAGATATTACTGTTTGTGCATTTACAATATTCATTGATTTTTGCCATTGAAAAACATGTTTTTCATATACCAGAAATGTTTGAAGCTACTGACTGAATGAAAGGAGCTGGCATCTCACTCTCTTGAATCTTCTTTATCATGCTAGGATTAGCAGGAAAAAGCTAAAAATTTCAGAATTGCACCTTGCAATGTGGAGATATTACTGTTTGTGCATTTACAATATTCATTGATTTTTGCCATTGAAAAACATGTTTTTCATATACCAGAAATGTTTGAAGCTACTGACTGAATGAAAGGAGCTGGCATCTCACTCTCTTTGAATCTTCTTTATCATGCTAGGATTAACAGGAAAAAGCTAAAAATTTCAGAATTGCACCGTGCAATGTGGAGATATTACTGTTTGTGCATTTACAATATTCATTGATTTTTGCCATTGAAAAACATGTTTTTCATATACCAGAAATGATTGAAGCTACTGACTGAATGAAAGGAGCTGGCATCTCACTCTCTTTGAATCTTCTTTATCATGCTAGGATTAGCAGGAAAAAGCAAAAAATTTCAGAATTGCACCTTGCAATGTGGAGATATTACTGTTTGTGCATTTACAATATTCATTGATTTTTGCCATTGAAAAACATGTTTTTCATATACCAGAAATGTTTGAAGCTACTGACTGAATGAAAGGAGCTGGCATCTCACTCTCTTTGAATCTTCTTTATCATGCTAGGATTAACAGGAAAAAGCAAAAAATTTCAGAATTGCACCTTGCAATGTGGAGATATTACTGTTTGTGCATTTACAATATTCATTGATTTTTGCCATTGAAAAACATGTTTTTCATATACCAGAAATGTTTGAAGCTACTGACTGAATGAAAGGAGCTGGCATCTCACTCTCTTTGAATCTTCTTTATCATGCTAGGATTAACAGGAAAAAGCTAAAAATTTCAGAATTGCACCGTGCAATGTGGAGATATTACTGTTTGTGCATTTACAATATTCATTGATTTTTGCCATTGAAAAACATGTTTTTCATATACCAGAAATGTTTGAAGCTACTGACTGAATGAAAGGAGCTGGCATCTCACTCTCTTTGAATCTTCTTTATCATGCTAGGATTAGCAGGAAAAAGCAAAAAATTTCAGAATTGCACCTTGCAATGTGGAGATATTACTGTTTGTGCATTTACAATATTCATTGATTTTTGCCATTGAAAAACGTTTTTCATATACCAGAAATGTTTGAAGCTACTGACTGAATGAAAGGAGCTGGCATCTCACTCTCTTTGAATCTTCTTTATCATGCTAGGATTAACAGGAAAAAGCAAAAAATTTCAGAATTGCACCTTGCAATGTGGAGATATTACTGTTTGTGCATTTACAATATTCATTGATTTTTGCCATTGAAAAACATGTTTTTCATATACCAGAAATGTTTGAAGCTACTGACTGAATGAAAGGAGCTGGCATCTCACTCTCTTTGAATCTTCTTTATCATGCTAGGATTAACAGGAAAAAGCTAAAAATTTCAGAATTGCACCGTGCAATGTGGAGATATTACTGTTTGTGCATTTACAATATTCATTGATTTTTGCCATTGAAAAACATGTTTTTCATATACCAGAAATGTTTGAAGCTACTGACTGAATGAAAGGAGCTGGCATCTCACTCTCTTTGAATCTTCTTTATCATGCTAGGATTAGCAGGAAAAAGCAAAAAATTTCAGAATTGCACCTTGCAATGTGGAGATATTACTGTTTGTGCATTTACAATATTCATTGATTTTTGCCATTGAAAAACATGTTTTTCATATACCAGAAATGTTTGAAGCTACTGACTGAATGAAAGGAGCTGGCATCTCACTCTCTTTGAATCTTCTTTATCATGCTAGGATTAACAGGAAAAAGCTAAAAATTTCAGAATTGCACCGTGCAATGTGGAGATATTACTGTTTGTGCATTTACAATATTCATTGATTTTTGCCATTGAAAAACATGTTTTTCATATACCAGAAATGTTTGAAGCTACTGACTGAATGAAAGGAGCTGGCATCTCACTCTCTTTGAATCTTCTTTATCATGCTAGGATTAACAGGAAAAAGCTAAAAATTTCAGAATTGCACCGTGCAATGTGGAGATATTACTGTTTGTGCATTTACAATATTCATTGATTTTTGCCATTGAAAAACATGTTTTTCATATACCAGAAATGTTTGAAGCTACTGACTGAATGAAAGGAGCTGGCATCTCACTCTCTTTGAATCTTCTTTATCATGCTAGGATTAGCAGGAAAAAGCAAAAAATTTCAGAATTGCACCTTGCAATGTGGAGATATTACTGTTTGTGCATTTACAATATTCATTGATTTTTGCCATTGAAAAACATGTTTTTCATATACCAGAAATGTTTGAAGCTACTGACTGAATGAAAGGAGCTGGCATCTCACTCTCTTTGAATCTTCTTTATCATGCTAGGATTAACAGGAAAAAGCTAAAAATTTCAGAATTGCACCGTGCAATGTGGAGATATTACTGTTTGTGCATTTACAATATTCATTGATTTTTGCCATTGAAAAACATGTTTTTCATATACCAGAAATGTTTGAAGCTACTGACTGAATGAAAGGAGCTGGCATCTCACTCTCTTTGAATCTTCTTTATCATGCTAGGATTAGCAGGAAAAAGCAAAAAATTTCAGAATTGCACCTTGCAATGTGGAGATATTACTGTTTGTGCATTTACAATATTCATTGATTTTTGCCATTGAAAAACATGTTTTTCATATACCAGAAATGTTTGAAGCTACTGACTGAATGAAAGGAGCTGGCATCTCACTCTCTTTGAATCTTCTTTATCATGCTAGGATTAACAGGAAAAAGCAAAAAATTTCAGAATTGCACCTTGCAATGTGGAGATATTACTGTTTGTGCATTTACAATATTCATTGATTTTTGCCATTGAAAAACATGTTTTTCATATACCAGAAATGTTTGAAGCTACTGACTGAATGAAAGGAGCTGGCATCTCACTCTCTTTGAATCTTCTTTATCATGCTAGGATTAACAGGAAAAAGCTAAAAATTTCAGAATTGCACCGTGCAATGTGGAGATATTACTGTTTGTGCATTTACAATATTCATTGATTTTTGCCATTGAAAAACATGTTTTTCATATACCAGAAATGTTTGAAGCTACTGACTGAATGAAAGGAGCTGGCATCTCACTCTCTTTGAATCTTCTTTATCATGCTAGGATTAGCAGGAAAAAGCAAAAAATTTCAGAATTGCACCTTGCAATGTGGAGATATTACTGTTTGTGCATTTACAATATTCATTGATTTTTGCCATTGAAAAACGTTTTTCATATACCAGAAATGTTTGAAGCTACTGACTGAATGAAAGGAGCTGGCATCTCACTCTCTTTGAATCTTCTTTATCATGCTAGGATTAACAGGAAAAAGCAAAAAATTTCAGAATTGCACCTTGCAATGTGGAGATATTACTGTTTGTGCATTTACAATATTCATTGATTTTTGCCATTGAAAAACATGTTTTTCATATACCAGAAATGTTTGAAGCTACTGACTGAATGAAAGGAGCTGGCATCTCACTCTCTTTGAATCTTCTTTATCATGCTAGGATTAACAGGAAAAAGCTAAAAATTTCAGAATTGCACCGTGCAATGTGGAGATATTACTGTTTGTGCATTTACAATATTCATTGATTTTTGCCATTGAAAAACATGTTTTTCATATACCAGAAATGTTTGAAGCTACTGACTGAATGAAAGGAGCTGGCATCTCACTCTCTTTGAATCTTCTTTATCATGCTAGGATTAGCAGGAAAAAGCAAAAAATTTCAGAATTGCACCTTGCAATGTGGAGATATTACTGTTTGTGCATTTACAATATTCATTGATTTTTGCCATTGAAAAACATGTTTTTCATATACCAGAAATGTTTGAAGCTACTGACTGAATGAAAGGAGCTGGCATCTCACTCTCTTTGAATCTTCTTTATCATGCTAGGATTAACAGGAAAAAGCTAAAAATTTCAGAATTGCACCGTGCAATGTGGAGATATTACTGTTTGTGCATTTACAATATTCATTGATTTTTGCCATTGAAAAACATGTTTTTCATATACCAGAAATGTTTGAAGCTACTGACTGAATGAAAGGAGCTGGCATCTCACTCTCTTTGAATCTTCTTTATCATGCTAGGATTAGCAGGAAAAAGCAAAAAATTTCAGAATTGCACCTTGCAATGTGGAGATATTACTGTTTGTGCATTTACAATATTCATTGATTTTTGCCATTGAAAAACATGTTTTTCATATACCAGAAATGTTTGAAGCTACTGACTGAATGAAAGGAGCTGGCATCTCACTCTCTTTGAATCTTCTTTATCATGCTAGGATTAACAGGAAAAAGCAAAAAATTTCAGAATTGCACCTTGCAATGTGGAGATATTACTGTTTGTGCATTTACAATATTCATTGATTTTTGCCATTGAAAAACATGTTTTTCATATACCAGAAATGTTTGAAGCTACTGACTGAATGAAAGGAGCTGGCATCTCACTCTCTTTGAATCTTCTTTATCATGCTAGGATTAACAGGAAAAAGCTAAAAATTTCAGAATTGCACCGTGCAATGTGGAGATATTACTGTTTGTGCATTTACAATATTCATTGATTTTTGCCATTGAAAAACATGTTTTTCATATACCAGAAATGATTGAAGCTACTGACTGAATGAAAGGAGCTGGCATCTCACTCTCTTTGAATCTTCTTTATCATGCTAGGATTAGCAGGAAAAAGCAAAAAATTTCAGAATTGCACCTTGCAATGTGGAGATATTACTGTTTGTGCATTTACAATATTCATTGATTTTTGCCATTGAAAAACATGTTTTTCATATACCAGAAATGTTTGAAGCTACTGACTGAATGAAAGGAGCTGGCATCTCACTCTCTTTGAATCTTCTTTATCATGCTAGGATTAACAGGAAAAAGCTAAAAATTTCAGAATTGCACCGTGCAATGTGGAGATATTACTGTTTGTGCATTTACAATATTCATTGATTTTTGCCATTGAAAAACATGTTTTTCATATACCAGAAATGATTGAAGCTACTGACTGAATGAAAGGAGCTGGCATCTCACTCTCTTTGAATCTTCTTTATCATGCTAGGATTAGCAGGAAAAAGCAAAAAATTTCAGAATTGCACCTTGCAATGTGGAGATATTACTGTTTGTGCATTTACAATATTCATTGATTTTTGCCATTGAAAAACATGTTTTTCATATACCAGAAATGTTTGAAGCTACTGACTGAATGAAAGGAGCTGGCATCTCACTCTCTTTGAATCTTCTTTATCATGCTAGGATTAACAGGAAAAAGCAAAAAATTTCAGAATTGCACCTTGCAATGTGGAGATATTACTGTTTGTGCATTTACAATATTCATTGATTTTTGCCATTGAAAAACATGTTTTTCATATACCAGAAATGTTTGAAGCTACTGACTGAATGAAAGGAGCTGGCATCTCACTCTCTTTGAATCTTCTTTATCATGCTAGGATTAACAGGAAAAAGCTAAAAATTTCAGAATTGCACCGTGCAATGTGGAGATATTACTGTTTGTGCATTTACAATATTCATTGATTTTTGCCATTGAAAAACATGTTTTTCATATACCAGAAATGTTTGAAGCTACTGACTGAATGAAAGGAGCTGGCATCTCACTCTCTTTGAATCTTCTTTATCATGCTAGGATTAGCAGGAAAAAGCAAAAAATTTCAGAATTGCACCTTGCAATGTGGAGATATTACTGTTTGTGCATTTACAATATTCATTGATTTTTGCCATTGAAAAACATGTTTTTCATATACCAGAAATGTTTGAAGCTACTGACTGAATGAAAGGAGCTGGCATCTCACTCTCTTTGAATCTTCTTTATCATGCTAGGATTAACAGGAAAAAGCAAAAAATTTCAGAATTGCACCTTGCAATGTGGAGATATTACTGTTTGTGCATTTACAATATTCATTGATTTTTGCCATTGAAAAACATGTTTTTCATATACCAGAAATGTTTGAAGCTACTGACTGAATGAAAGGAGCTGGCATCTCACTCTCTTTGAATCTTCTTTATCATGCTAGGATTAACAGGAAAAAGCTAAAAATTTCAGAATTGCACCGTGCAATGTGGAGATATTACTGTTTGTGCATTTACAATATTCATTGATTTTTGCCATTGAAAAACATGTTTTTCATATACCAGAAATGATTGAAGCTACTGACTGAATGAAAGGAGCTGGCATCTCACTCTCTTTGAATCTTCTTTATCATGCTAGGATTAGCAGGAAAAAGCAAAAAATTTCAGAATTGCACCTTGCAATGTGGAGATATTACTGTTTGTGCATTTACAATATTCATTGATTTTTGCCATTGAAAAACATGTTTTTCATATACCAGAAATGTTTGAAGCTACTGACTGAATGAAAGGAGCTGGCATCTCACTCTCTTTGAATCTTCTTTATCATGCTAGGATTAACAGGAAAAAGCTAAAAATTTCAGAATTGCACCGTGCAATGTGGAGATATTACTGTTTGTGCATTTACAATATTCATTGATTTTTGCCATTGAAAAACATGTTTTTCATATACCAGAAATGATTGAAGCTACTGACTGAATGAAAGGAGCTGGCATCTCACTCTCTTTGAATCTT
>NW_027371613.1:0-25403 GCF_046119375.1 Phyllobates terribilis
GCAATGTGGAGATAATTACTGTTTGTGCATTTACAATATCATTGATTTTTGCCATTGAAAAACATCCCGAACATGTTTGAAGCAACTGACTGAATGAAAGGAGCTGGCATCTCACTCCTTTGAATCTTCTTTATCAGGCTAGGATTAACATGAAAAAGCTAAAAATTCAGAATTGCACCGTGCAATGTGGAGTATTACCTGTTTGTGCATTTACAATATTCATTGATTTTTGCCATTGAAAAACATGTTTTCATATACCAGAAATGTTTGAAGCTACTGACTGAATGAAAGGAGCTGGCATCTCACTCTCTTTGAATCTTCTTTATCATGCTAGGATTAACAGGAAAAAGCAAAAAATTTCAGAATTGCACCGTGCAATGTGGAGATATTACTGTTTGGCTTACAATATTCATTGATTTTGCCATTGAAAAACATGTTTTTCATATACCAGAAATGTTTGAAGCTACTGACTGAATGAAAGGAGCTGGCATCTCACTCTCTTTGAATCTTCTTTATCATGCTAGGATTAACAGGAAAAAGCTAAAAATTCAGAATTGCACCGTGCAATGTGGAGATATTACTGTTTGTGCATTTACAATATTCATTGATTTTTGCCATAAAAAACGTTCAGAATGTTGAAGCTACTGACTGAATGAAAGGAGCTGGCATCTCACTCTCTTTGAATCTCTTTATTCATGCTAGATTAACCAGGAAAAGCAAAAAATTTCAGAATTGCAGCTGCAATGTGGAGATATTACTGTTGTGCATTTACAATATTCATTGATTTTTGCCATTGAAAAACGTCCAGAAATGTGAAGCTACTGACTGAATGAAAGGAGCTGGCATCTCACTCTCTTTTGAATCTTCTTTATCATGCTAGGATTAACAGGAAAAACTAAAAATTTCAGAATTGCACCGTGCAATGTGAGATATTTCTGTTTTGTGCATTTACAATATATTCATTGATTTTTGCCCATTGAAAAACATGTTTTTCATATACCAG
This sequence comes from Phyllobates terribilis, assembly GCF_046119375.1. NCBI lineage: Eukaryota > Metazoa > Chordata > Amphibia > Anura > Dendrobatidae > Phyllobates > Phyllobates terribilis. The sequence goes on from NW_027371613.1 coordinate 1,004, forward strand.
AAATGTTTGAAGCTACTGACTGAATGATAGGAGCTGGCATCTCACTCTCTTTGAATCTTCTTTATCATGCTAGGATGAACAGGAAAAAGCTAAAATTTCAGAATTGCACCGTGCAATGTGGAGATATTACTGTTGTGCATTTACAATATTCATGATTTTTGCCATTGAAAAACGTCAGAAATGTTTGAAGCTACTGACTGAATGAAAGGAGCTGCATCTCACTCTCTTTGAATCTTCTTTATCTTGCTAGGATTAACAGGGAAAAAGCTAAAATTTCAGAATTGCACCGTGCAATGTGGAGATATTATGTTTGTGCATTTAAAATATTCATTGATTTTTGCCATTGAAAAACATTTTTTCATTACCAGAATGTTTGAAGCTACTGACTGAATGAAAGGAGCTGGCATCTCACTCTTTTGAATCTTCTTTATCATGCTAGGATTAACAGGAAAAGCTAAAATTTCCAGAATTGCACCGTGCAATGTGGAGATATTACTGTTGTGCAATTTACAATATTCATTGATTTTGCCATTTGAAAAACGTCCAGAAATGTTTGAAGCTACTGACTTGAATGAAAGGAGCTGGCATCTCCACTCTCTTGAATATTCTTTATCATGCTAGGATTACAGGAAAAGCAAAAAATTTCAGAATTGCACCGTGCAATGGTGGAGATATTCCTGTTTGTGCATTTACAATATTCATTGATTTTTGCCATTGAAAAACATGTTTTTCATATACCAGAATGTTTGAAGCTACTGACTGAATGAAAGGAGCTGGCATCTCACTCTCTTTGAATCTTCTTTATCATGCTAGGATTAACAGGAAAAAGCTAAAAATTTCAGAATTGCACCGTGCATGTGAGATTATTACTGTTTGTGCAATTACAATATTCATTGATTTTGCCATTGAAAAACATGTTTTTCATATACCAGAAATGTTTGAAGCTACTGACTGAATGAAAGGAGCTGGCATCTCACTCTCTTTGAATCTTCTAATCATGCTAGGATTAACAGGAAAAAGCTAAAAATTTCAGAATTGCACCGTGCAATGTGGAGATATTACTGTTTGTGCATTTACAATATTCATTGATTTTTGCCATTGAAAAACGTCCAGAAATGTTTGAAGCTACTGACTGAATGAAAGGAGCTGGCATCTCACTCTCTTTGAATCTTCTTTATCATGCTAGGATTAACAGGAAAAAGCTAAAAATTTCAGAATTGCACCGTGCAATGTGGAGATATTACTGTTGTGCATTTACAATATTCATTGATTTTTGCCATTGAAAAACATGTTTTTACCAGAAAGTTTTGAAGCTACTGACTGAATGAAAGGAGCTGGCATCTCACTCTCTTTGAATCTTCTTTATCATGCTAGGATTAACAGGATAAAGCTAAAAATTTCAGAATTGCACCGTGCAATGTGGAGATATTACTGTTTGTGCATTTACAATATTCATGATTTTTGCCATTGAAAAACATGTTTACCAGAATGTTTGAAGCTACTGACTGAATGAAAGGAGCTGGCATCTCACTCTCTTTGAATCTTCTTTATCATGCTAGGATTAACAGGAAAAAGCTAAAAATTTCAGAATGCACGTGCAATGTGGAGATATTACTGTTTGTGCATTTACAATATTCATTGATTTTTGCCATTGAAAAACGTACCAGAAATGTTTGGAAGCTACTGACTGAATGAAAGGAGCTGGCATCTCACTCTCTTTGAATCTTCTTTATCATGCTAGGATTAACAGGAAAAAAGCTAAAAATTTCAGAATTGCACCGTGCAATGTGGAGATAGTACTGTTTGTGCATTTACAATATTCATTGATTTTTGCCATTGAAAAACATGTTTTTCATATACCAGAAATGTTTGAAGCTACTGACTGAATGAAAGGAGCTGGCATCTCACTCTCTTTGAATCTTCTTTATCATGCTAGGATTAACAGGAAAAAGCTAAAAATTTCAGAATTGCACCGTGCAATGTGGAGATATTACTGTTTGTGCATTTACAATATTCATTGATTTTTGCCATTGAAAAACATGTTTTTCATATACCAGAAATGTTTGAAGCTACTGACTGAATGAAAGGAGCTGGCATCTCACTCTCTTTGAATCTTCTTTATCATGCTAGGATTAACAGGAAAAAGCTAAAAATTTCAGAATTGCACCGTGCAATGTGGAGATATTACTGTTTGTGCATTTACAATATTCATTGATTTTTGCCATTGAAAAACGTCCAGAAATGTTTGAAGCTACTGACTGAATGAAAGGAGCTGGCATCTCACTCTCTTTGAATCTTCTTTATCATGCTAGGATTAACATGGAAAAAGCTAAAAATTTCAGAATTGCACCGTGCAATGTGGAGATATTACTGTTTGTGCATTTACAATATTCATTGATTTTTGCCATTGAAAAACATGGTTTTTCATTTACCAGAAATGTTGAAGCTACTGACTGAATGAAAGGAGCTGGCATCTCACTCTCTTTGAATCTTCTTTATCATGCTAGGATTACAGGAAAAAGCTAAAAATTTCAGAATTGCACCGTGCAATGTGGAGATATTACTGTTTGTGCATTTACAATATTCATTGATTTTTGCCATTGAAAAACGTCCAGAAATGTTTGAAGCTACTGACTGAATGAAAGGAGCTGGCATCTCACTCTCTTTGAATCTTCTTTATCATGCTAGGATTAACAGGAAAAAGCTAAAATTTCAGAATTGCACCGTGCAATGTGGAGATATTACTGTTTGTGCATTTACAATATTCATTGATTTTTGCCATTGAAAAACATGTTTTTCATATACCAGAAATGTTTGAAGCTACTGACTGAATGAAAGGAGCTGGCATCTCACTCTCTTTGAATCTTCTTTATCATGCTAGGATTAACAGGAAAAAGCTAAAAATTTCAGAATTGCACCGTGCAATGTGGAGATATTACTGTTTGTGCATTTACAATATTCATTGATTTTTGCCATTGAAAAACGTCCAGAAATGTTTGAAGCTACTGACTGAATGAAAGGAGCTGGCATCTCACTCTCTTGAATCTTCTTTATCATGCTAGGATTAACAGGAAAAAGCTAAAAATTTCAGAATTGCACCGTGCAATGTGGAGATATTACTGTTTGTGCATTTACAATATTCATTGATTTTTGCCATTGAAAAACATGTTTTTCATATACCAGAAATGTTTGAAGCTACTGACTGAATGAAAGGAGCTGGCATCTCACTCTCTTTGAATCTTCTTTATCATGCTAGGATTAACAGGAAAAAGCTAAAAATTTCAGAATTGCACCGTGCAATGTGGAGATATTACTGTTTGTGCATTTACAATATCATTGATTTTTGCCATTGAAAAACGTCCAGAAATGTTTGAAGCTACTGACTGAATGAAAGGAGCTGGCATCTCACTCTCTTTGAATCTTCTTTATTCATGCTAGGATTAACAGGAAAAAGCTAAAAATTTCAGAATGCACCGTGCAATGTGGAGATATTACTGTTTGTGCATTTACAATATTCATTGATTTTTGCCATGAAAAACTGTTCCAGAAATGTTTGAAGCTACTGACTGAATGAAAGGAGCTGGCATCTCACTCTCTTTGAATCTTCTTTATCATGCTAGGATTAACAGGAAAAAGCTAAAAATTTCAGAATTGCACCGTGCAATGTGGAGATATTACTGTTTGTGCATTTACAATATTCATTGATTTTTGCCATTGAAAAACATGTTTTTCATATACCAGAAATGTTTGAAGCTACTGACTGATGAAAGGAGCTGGCATCTCACTCTCTTTGAATCTTCTTTATCATGCTAGGATTAACAGGAAAAAGCTAAAAATTTCAGAATTGCACCGTGCAATGTGGAGATATTACTGTTTGTGCATTTACAATATTCATTGATTTTTGCCATTGAAAAACGTCCAGAAATGTTTGAAGCTACTGACTGAATGAAGGAGCTGGCATCTCACTCTCTTTGAATCTTCTTTATCATGCTAGGATTAACAGGAAAAAGCTAAAATTTCAGAATTGCACCGTGCAATGTGGAGATATTACTGTTGTGCATTTACAATATTCATTGATTTTTGCCATTGAAAAACGTCCAGAAATGTTTGAAGCTACTGACTGAATGAAAGGAGCTGGCATCTCACTCTCTTTGAATCTTCTTTATCATGCTAGGATTAACAGGAAAAAGCAAAAATTTCAGAATTGCACCGTGCAATGTGGAGATATTACTGTTTGTGCATTTACAATATTCATTGATTTTTGCCATTGAAAACATGTTTTTCATATACCAGAAATGTTTGAAGCTACTGACTGAATGAAAGGAGCTGGCATCTCACTCTCTTTGAATCTTCTTTATCATGCTAGGATTAACAGGAAAAGCTAAAATTTCAGAATTGCACCGTGCAATGTGGAGATATTACTGTTGTGCATTTACAATATTCATTGATTTTTGCCATTGAAAAACATGTTTTTCATTACCAGAAATGTTTGAAGCTACTGACTGAATGAAAGGAGCTGGCATCTCACTCTCTTTGAATCTCTTTATCATGCTAGGATTAACAGGAAAAAGCTAAAAATTTCAGAATTGCACCGTGCAATGTGGAGATATTACTGTTTGTGCATTTACAATATTCATTGATTTTTGCCATTGAAAACAGGTTTTTCATATACCAGAAATGTTTGAAGCTACTGACTGAATGAAAGGAGCTGGCATCTCACTCTCTTTGAATCTTCTTTATCATGCTAGGATTAACAGGAAAAAGCTAAAAATTTCAGAATTGCACCGTGCAATGTGGAGATATTACTGTTTGTGCATTTACAATATTCATTGATTTTTGCCCATTGAAAACTACCAGAAATGTTTGAAGCTACTGACTGAATGAAAGGAGCTGGCATCTCACTCTCTTTGAATCTTCTTTATCATGCTAGGATTAACAGGAAAAGCTAAAAATTTCAGAATTGCACCGTGCAATGTGGAGATATTACTGTTTGTGCATTTACAATATTCATTGATTTTTGCCATTGAAAAACGTCCAGAAATGTTGAAGCTACTGACTGAATGAAAGGAGCTGGCATCTCACTCTCTTTGAATCTTCTTTATCATGCTAGGATTAACAGGAAAAAGCTAAAAATTTCAGAATTGCACCGTGCAATGTGGAGATATTACTGTTTGTGCATTTACAATATTCATTGATTTTTGCCATTGAAAAACGTCCAGAAATGTTTGAAGCTACTGACTGAATGAAAGGAGCTGGCATCTCACTCTCTTTGAATCTTCTTTATCATGCTAGGATTAACAGGAAAAAGCTAAAAATTTCAGAATTGCACCGTGCAATGTGGAGATAATACTGTTTGTGCATTTACAATATTCATTGATTTTTGCCATTGAAAACGTCCAGAAATGTTTGAAGCTACTGACTGAATGAAAGGAGCTGGCATCTCACTCTCTTTGAATCTTCTTTATCATGCTAGGATTAACAGGAAAAAGCTAAAAATTTCAGAATTGCACCGTGCAATGTGGAGATATTACTGTTTGTGCATTTTACAATATTCATTGATTTTTGCCATTGAAAACATGTTTTTCATATACCAGAAATGTTTGAAGCTACTGACTGAATGAAAGGAGCTGGCATCTCACTCTCTTTGAATCTTCTTTATCATGCTAGGATTAACAGGAAAAAGCTAAAAATTTCAGAATTGCACCGTGCAATGTGGAGATATTACTGTTTGTGCATTTACAATATTCATTGATTTTTGCCATTGAAAACGTCCAGAAATGTTTGAAGCTACTGACTGAATGAAAGGAGCTGGCATCTCACTCTCTTTGAATCTTCTTTATCATGCTAGGATTAACAGGAAAAAGCTAAAAATTTCAGAATTGCACCGTGCAATGTGGAGATATTACTGTTTGTGCATTTACAATATTCATTGATTTTTGCCATTGAAAAACATGTTTTTCTATACCAGAAATGTTTGAAGCTACTGACTGAATGAAAGGAGCTGGCATCTCACTCTCTTTGAATCTTCTTTATCATGCTAGGATTAACAGGAAAAAGCTAAAAATTTCAGAATTGCACCGTGCAATGTGGAGATATTACTGTTTGTGCATTTACAATATTCATTGATTTTTGCCATTGAAAAACGTCCAGAATGTTTGAAGCTACTGACTGAATGAAAGGAGCTGGCATCTCACTCTCTTTGAATCTTCTTTATCATGCTAGGATTAACAGGAAAAAGCTAAAAATTTCAGAATGGCACCGTGCAATGTGGAGATATTACTGTTTGTGCATTTACAATATTCATTGATTTTTGCCATTGAAAAACAGTCCAGAAATGTTTGAAGCTACTGACTGAATGAAAGGAGCTGGCATCTCACTCTCTTTGAATCTTCTTTATCATGCTAGGATTAACAGGAAAAAGCTAAAAATTTCAGAATTGCACCGTGCAATGTGGAGATATTACTGTTTGTGCATTTACAATATTCATTGATTTTTGCCATTGAAAAACGTCCAGAAATGTTTGAAGCTACTGACTGAATGAAAGGAGCTGGCATCTCACTCTCTTTGAATCTTCTTTATCATGCTAGGATTAACAGGAAAAAGCTAAAAATTTCAGAATTGCACCGTGCAATGTGGAGATATTACTGTTTGTGCATTTACAATATTCATTGATTTTTGCCATTGAAAAACATGTTTTCATATACCAGAAATGTTTGAAGCTACTGACTGAATGAAAGGAGCTGGCATCTCACTCTCTTTGAATCATCTTTATCATGCTAGGATTAACAGGAAAAAGCTAAAAATTTCAGAATTGCACCGTGCAATGTGGAGATATTACTGTTTGTGCATTTACAAACATGTTTTTCCATATTACCAGAAATGTTTGAAAGCTACTGACTGAATGAAAGGAGCTGGCATCTCACTCTCTTTGAATCTTTCCTTTATCATGCTAGGATTAAACAGGAAAAAGCTAAAAATTTCAGAATTGCACAGTGCAATGTGAGATATTAACTGTTTGTGCATTTACAATATTCATTGATTTTTGCCATTGAAAACATGTTTTTCATATACCAGAAATGTTTGAAGCTACTGACTGAATGAAAGGAGCTGGCATCTCACTCTCTTTGAATCTTCTTTATCATGCTAGGATTAACAGGAAAAAGCTAAAAATTTCAGAATTGCACCGTGCAATGTGGTAGATATTACTGTTTGTGCATTTACAATATTCATTGATTTTTGCCATTTGAAAAACTGTTTACCAGAAATGTTTGAAGCTACTGACTGAATGAAAGGAGCTGGCATCTCACTCTCTTTGAATCTTCTTTATCATGCTAGGATTAACAGGAAAAAGCTAAAAATTTCAGAATTGCACCGTGCAATGTGGAGATATTACTGTTTGTGCATTTACAATATTCATTGATTTTTGCCATTGAAAAACATGTTTTCATATACCAGAAATGTTTGAAGCTACTGACTGAATGAAAGGAGCTGGCATCTCACTCTCTTTGAATCATCTTTATCATGCTAGGATTAACAGGAAAAAGCTAAAAATTTCAGAATTGCACCGTGCAATGTGGAGATATTACTGTTTGTGCATTTACAATATTCCTTGATTTTTGCCATTGAAAAACATGTTTTCATATACCAGAAATGTTTGAAGCTACTGACTGAATGAAAGGAGCTGGCATCTCACTCTCTTTGAATCTTCTTTATCATGCTAGGATTAACAGGAAAAAGCTAAAAATTTCAGAATTGCACCGTGCAATGTGGAGATATTACTGTTTGTGCATTTACAATATTCATTGATTTTTGCCATTGAAAAACATGTTTTTCATATACCAGAAATGTTTGAAGCTACTGACTGAATGAAAGGAGCTGGCATCTCACTCTCTTTGAATCTTCTTTATCATGCTAGGATTAACAGGAAAAAGCTAAAAATTTCAGAATTGCACCGTGCAATGTGGAGATATTACTGTTTGTGCATTTACAATATTCATTGATTTTTGCCATTGAAAAACGTCCAGAAATGTTTGAAGCTACTGACTGAATGAAAGGAGCTGGCATCTCACTCTCTTTGAATCTTCTTTATCATGCTAGGATTAACAGGAAAAAGCTAAAAATTTCAGAATTGCACCGTGCAATGTGGAGATATTACTGTTTGTGCATTTACAATATTCATTGATTTTTGCCATTGAAAAACATGTTTTTCATATACCAGAAATGTTTGAAGCTACTGACTGAATGAAAGGAGCTGGCATCTCACTCTCTTTGAATCTTCTTTATTCATGCTAGGATTAACAGGAAAAGCTAAAAATTTCAGAATTGCACCGTGCAAATGTGGAGATATTACTGTTTGTGCATTTACAATATTCATTGATTTTTGCCATTGAAAAACATGTTTTTCATATACCAGAAATGTTTGAAGCTACTGACTGAATGAAAGGAGCTGGCATCTCACTCTCTTTGAATCTTTATCATGCTAGGATTAACAGGAAAAAGCTAAAAATTTCAGAATTGCACCGTGCAATGTGGAGATAAATGTGGAGATATTACTGTTTGTGCATTTACAATATTCATTGATTTTTGCCATTGAAAAACGTCCAGAAATGTTTGAAGCTACTGACTGAATGAAAGGAGCTGGCATCTCACTCTCTTTGAATCTTCTTTATCATGCTAGGATTAACAGGAAAAAGCTAAAAATTTCAGAATTGCACCGTGCAATGTGGAGATATTACTGTTTGTGCATTTACAATATTCATTGATTTTTGCCATTGAAAAACGTCCAGAAATGTTTGAAGCTACTGACTGAATGAAAGGAGCTGGCATCTCACTCTCTTTGAATCTTCTTTATCATGCTAGGATTAACAGGAAAAAGCTAAAAATTTCAGAATTGCACCGTGCAATGTGGAGATATTACTGTTTGTGCATTTACAATATTCATTGATTTTTGCCATTGAAAAACGTCCAGAAATGTTTGAAGCTACTGACTGAATGAAAGGAGCTGGCATCTCACTCTCTTTGAATCTTCTTTATCATGCTAGGATTAACAGGAAAAAGCTAAAAATTTCAGAATTGCACCGTGCAATGTGGAGATATTACTGTTTGTGCATTTACAATATTCATTGATTTTTGCCATTGAAAAACGTCCAGAAATGTTTGAAGCTACTGACTGAATGAAAGGAGCTGGCATCTCACTCTCTTTGAATCTTCTTTATCATGCTAGGATTAACAGGAAAAAGCTAAAAATTTCAGAATTGCACCGTGCAATGTGGAGATATTACTGTTTGTGCATTTACAATATTCATTGATTTTTGCCATTGAAAAACATGTTTTTCATATACCAGAAATGTTTGAAGCTACTGACTGAATGAAAGGAGCTGGCATCTCACTCTCTTTGAATCTTCTTTATCATGCTAGGATTAACAGGAAAAAGCTAAAAATTTCAGAATTGCACCGTGCAATGTGGAGATATTACTGTTTGTGCATTTACAATATTCATTGATTTTTGCCATTGAAAAACATGTTTTTCATATACCAGAAATGTTTGAAGCTACTGACTGAATGAAAGGAGCTGGCATCTCACTCTCTTTGAATCTTCTTTATCATGCTAGGATTAACAGGAAAAAGCTAAAAATTTCAGAATTGCACCGTGCAATGTGGAGATATTACTGTTTGTGCATTTACAATATTCATTGATTTTTGCCATTGAAAAACATGTTTTTCATATACCAGAAATGTTTGAAGCTACTGACTGAATGAAAGGAGCTGGCATCTCACTCTCTTTGAATCTTCTTTATCATGCTAGGATTAACAGGAAAAAGCTAAAAATTTCAGAATTGCACCGTGCAATGTGGAGATATTACTGTTTGTGCATTTACAATATTCATTGATTTTTGCCATTGAAAAACGTCCAGAAATGTTTGAAGCTACTGACTGAATGAAAGGAGCTGGCATCTCACTCTCTTTGAATCTTCTTTATCATGCTAGGATTAACAGGAAAAAGCTAAAAATTTCAGAATTGCACCGTGCAATGTGGAGATATTACTGTTTGTGCATTTACAATATTCATTGATTTTTGCCATTGAAAAACATGTTTTTCATATACCAGAAATGTTTGAAGCTACTGACTGAATGAAAGGAGCTGGCATCTCACTCTCTTTGAATCTTCTTTATCATGCTAGGATTAACAGGAAAAAGCTAAAAATTTCAGAATTGCACCGTGCAATGTGGAGATATTACTGTTTGTGCATTTACAATATTCATTGATTTTTGCCATTGAAAAACATGTTTTTCATATACCAGAAATGTTTGAAGCTACTGACTGAATGAAAGGAGCTGGCATCTCACTCTCTTTGAATCTTCTTTATCATGCTAGGATTAACAGGAAAAAGCAAAAAATTTCAGAATTGCACCGTGCAATGTGGAGATATTACTGTTTGTGCATTTACAATATTCATTGATTTTTGCCATTGAAAAACGTCCAGAAATGTTTGAAGCTACTGACTGAATGAAAGGAGCTGGCATCTCACTCTCTTTGAATCTTCTTTATCATGCTAGGATTAACAGGAAAAAGCAAAAAATTTCAGAATTGCACCGTGCAATGTGGAGATATTACTGTTTGTGCATTTACAATATTCATTGATTTTTGCCATTGAAAAACATGTTTTTCATATACCAGAAATGTTTGAAGCTACTGACTGAATGAAAGGAGCTGGCATCTCACTCTCTTTGAATCTTCTTTATCATGCTAGGATTAACAGGAAAAAGCAAAAAATTTCAGAATTGCACCGTGCAATGTGGAGATATTACTGTTTGTGCATTTACAATATTCATTGATTTTTGCCATTGAAAAACATGTTTTTCATATACCAGAAATGTTTGAAGCTACTGACTGAATGAAAGGAGCTGGCATCTCACTCTCTTTGAATCTTCTTTATCATGCTAGGATTAACAGGAAAAAGCTAAAAATTTCAGAATTGCACCGTGCAATGTGGAGATATTACTGTTTGTGCATTTACAATATTCATTGATTTTTGCCATTGAAAAACGTCCAGAAATGTTTGAAGCTACTGACTGAATGAAAGGAGCTGGCATCTCACTCTCTTTGAATCTTCTTTATCATGCTAGGATTAGCAGGAAAAAGCAAAAAATTTCAGAATTGCACCTTGCAATGTGGAGATATTACTGTTTGTGCATTTACAATATTCATTGATTTTTGCCATTGAAAAACGTCCAGAAATGTTTGAAGCTACTGACTGAATGAAAGGAGCTGGCATCTCACTCTCTTTGAATCTTCTTTATCATGCTAGGATTAACAGGAAAAAGCAAAAAATTTCAGAATTGCACCGTGCAATGTGGAGATATTACTGTTTGTGCATTTACAATATTCATTGATTTTTGCCATTGAAAAACGTCCAGAAATGTTTGAAGCTACTGACTGAATGAAAGGAGCTGGCATCTCACTCTCTTTGAATCTTCTTTATCATGCTAGGATTAACAGGAAAAAGCAAAAAATTTCAGAATTGCACCGTGCAATGTGGAGATATTACTGTTTGTGCATTTACAATATTCATTGATTTTTGCCATTGAAAAACATGTTTTTCATATACCAGAAATGTTTGAAGCTACTGACTGAATGAAAGGAGCTGGCATCTCACTCTCTTTGAATCTTCTTTATCATGCTAGGATTAACAGGAAAAAGCAAAAAATTTCAGAATTGCACCGTGCAATGTGGAGATATTACTGTTTGTGCATTTACAATATTCATTGATTTTTGCCATTGAAAAACATGTTTTTCATATACCAGAAATGTTTGAAGCTACTGACTGAATGAAAGGAGCTGGCATCTCACTCTCTTTGAATCTTCTTTATCATGCTAGGATTAACAGGAAAAAGCTAAAAATTTCAGAATTGCACCGTGCAATGTGGAGATATTACTGTTTGTGCATTTACAATATTCATTGATTTTTGCCATTGAAAAACGTCCAGAAATGTTTGAAGCTACTGACTGAATGAAAGGAGCTGGCATCTCACTCTCTTTGAATCTTCTTTATCATGCTAGGATTAACAGGAAAAAGCTAAAAATTTCAGAATTGCACCGTGCAATGTGGAGATATTACTGTTTGTGCATTTACAATATTCATTGATTTTTGCCATTGAAAAACATGTTTTTCATATACCAGAAATGTTTGAAGCTACTGACTGAATGAAAGGAGCTGGCATCTCACTCTCTTTGAATCTTCTTTATCATGCTAGGATTAACAGGAAAAAGCTAAAAATTTCAGAATTGCACCGTGCAATGTGGAGATATTACTGTTTGTGCATTTACAATATTCATTGATTTTTGCCATTGAAAAACATGTTTTTCATATACCAGAAATGTTTGAAGCTACTGACTGAATGAAAGGAGCTGGCATCTCACTCTCTTTGAATCTTCTTTATCATGCTAGGATTAACAGGAAAAAGCAAAAAATTTCAGAATTGCACCGTGCAATGTGGAGATATTACTGTTTGTGCATTTACAATATTCATTGATTTTTGCCATTGAAAAACGTCCAGAAATGTTTGAAGCTACTGACTGAATGAAAGGAGCTGGCATCTCACTCTCTTTGAATCTTCTTTATCATGCTAGGATTAGCAGGAAAAAGCAAAAAATTTCAGAATTGCACCGTGCAATGTGGAGATATTACTGTTTGTGCATTTACAATATTCATTGATTTTTGCCATTGAAAAACATGTTTTTCATATACCAGAAATGTTTGAAGCTACTGACTGAATGAAAGGAGCTGGCATCTCACTCTCTTTGAATCTTCTTTATCATGCTAGGATTAACAGGAAAAAGCAAAAAATTTCAGAATTGCACCGTGCAATGTGGAGATATTACTGTTTGTGCATTTACAATATTCATTGATTTTTGCCATTGAAAAACATGTTTTTCATATACCAGAAATGTTTGAAGCTACTGACTGAATGAAAGGAGCTGGCATCTCACTCTCTTTGAATCTTCTTTATCATGCTAGGATTAACAGGAAAAAGCAAAAAATTTCAGAATTGCACCGTGCAATGTGGAGATATTACTGTTTGTGCATTTACAATATTCATTGATTTTTGCCATTGAAAAACATGTTTTTCATATACCAGAAATGTTTGAAGCTACTGACTGAATGAAAGGAGCTGGCATCTCACTCTCTTTGAATCTTCTTTATCATGCTAGGATTAACAGGAAAAAGCTAAAAATTTCAGAATTGCACCGTGCAATGTGGAGATATTACTGTTTGTGCATTTACAATATTCATTGATTTTTGCCATTGAAAAACGTCCAGAAATGTTTGAAGCTACTGACTGAATGAAAGGAGCTGGCATCTCACTCTCTTTGAATCTTCTTTATCATGCTAGGATTAGCAGGAAAAAGCAAAAAATTTCAGAATTGCACCTTGCAATGTGGAGATATTACTGTTTGTGCATTTACAATATTCATTGATTTTTGCCATTGAAAAACGTCCAGAAATGTTTGAAGCTACTGACTGAATGAAAGGAGCTGGCATCTCACTCTCTTTGAATCTTCTTTATCATGCTAGGATTAGCAGGAAAAAGCAAAAAATTTCAGAATTGCACCGTGCAATGTGGAGATATTACTGTTTGTGCATTTACAATATTCATTGATTTTTGCCATTGAAAAACGTCCAGAAATGTTTGAAGCTACTGACTGAATGAAAGGAGCTGGCATCTCACTCTCTTTGAATCTTCTTTATCATGCTAGGATTAACAGGAAAAAGCTAAAAATTTCAGAATTGCACCGTGCAATGTGGAGATATTACTGTTTGTGCATTTACAATATTCATTGATTTTTGCCATTGAAAAACATGTTTTTCATATACCAGAAATGTTTGAAGCTACTGACTGAATGAAAGGAGCTGGCATCTCACTCTCTTTGAATCTTCTTTATCATGCTAGGATTAACAGGAAAAAGCTAAAAATTTCAGAATTGCACCGTGCAATGTGGAGATATTACTGTTTGTGCATTTACAATATTCATTGATTTTTGCCATTGAAAAACGTCCAGAAATGTTTGAAGCTACTGACTGAATGAAAGGAGCTGGCATCTCACTCTCTTTGAATCTTCTTTATCATGCTAGGATTAGCAGGAAAAAGCAAAAAATTTCAGAATTGCACCTTGCAATGTGGAGATATTACTGTTTGTGCATTTACAATATTCATTGATTTTTGCCATTGAAAAACGTCCAGAAATGTTTGAAGCTACTGACTGAATGAAAGGAGCTGGCATCTCACTCTCTTTGAATCTTCTTTATCATGCTAGGATTAGCAGGAAAAAGCAAAAAATTTCAGAATTGCACCGTGCAATGTGGAGATATTACTGTTTGTGCATTTACAATATTCATTGATTTTTGCCATTGAAAAACGTCCAGAAATGTTTGAAGCTACTGACTGAATGAAAGGAGCTGGCATCTCACTCTCTTTGAATCTTCTTTATCATGCTAGGATTAACAGGAAAAAGCAAAAAATTTCAGAATTGCACCGTGCAATGTGGAGATATTACTGTTTGTGCATTTACAATATTCATTGATTTTTGCCATTGAAAAACATGTTTTTCATATACCAGAAATGTTTGAAGCTACTGACTGAATGAAAGGAGCTGGCATCTCACTCTCTTTGAATCTTCTTTATCATGCTAGGATTAACAGGAAAAAGCAAAAAATTTCAGAATTGCACCGTGCAATGTGGAGATATTACTGTTTGTGCATTTACAATATTCATTGATTTTTGCCATTGAAAAACATGTTTTTCATATACCAGAAATGTTTGAAGCTACTGACTGAATGAAAGGAGCTGGCATCTCACTCTCTTTGAATCTTCTTTATCATGCTAGGATTAACAGGAAAAAGCTAAAAATTTCAGAATTGCACCGTGCAATGTGGAGATATTACTGTTTGTGCATTTACAATATTCATTGATTTTTGCCATTGAAAAACGTCCAGAAATGTTTGAAGCTACTGACTGAATGAAAGGAGCTGGCATCTCACTCTCTTTGAATCTTCTTTATCATGCTAGGATTAGCAGGAAAAAGCAAAAAATTTCAGAATTGCACCTTGCAATGTGGAGATATTACTGTTTGTGCATTTACAATATTCATTGATTTTTGCCATTGAAAAACGTCCAGAAATGTTTGAAGCTACTGACTGAATGAAAGGAGCTGGCATCTCACTCTCTTTGAATCTTCTTTATCATGCTAGGATTAGCAGGAAAAAGCAAAAAATTTCAGAATTGCACCGTGCAATGTGGAGATATTACTGTTTGTGCATTTACAATATTCATTGATTTTTGCCATTGAAAAACGTCCAGAAATGTTTGAAGCTACTGACTGAATGAAAGGAGCTGGCATCTCACTCTCTTTGAATCTTCTTTATCATGCTAGGATTAACAGGAAAAAGCTAAAAATTTCAGAATTGCACCGTGCAATGTGGAGATATTACTGTTTGTGCATTTACAATATTCATTGATTTTTGCCATTGAAAAACATGTTTTTCATATACCAGAAATGTTTGAAGCTACTGACTGAATGAAAGGAGCTGGCATCTCACTCTCTTTGAATCTTCTTTATCATGCTAGGATTAACAGGAAAAAGCTAAAAATTTCAGAATTGCACCGTGCAATGTGGAGATATTACTGTTTGTGCATTTACAATATTCATTGATTTTTGCCATTGAAAAACGTCCAGAAATGTTTGAAGCTACTGACTGAATGAAAGGAGCTGGCATCTCACTCTCTTTGAATCTTCTTTATCATGCTAGGATTAGCAGGAAAAAGCAAAAAATTTCAGAATTGCACCTTGCAATGTGGAGATATTACTGTTTGTGCATTTACAATATTCATTGATTTTTGCCATTGAAAAACGTCCAGAAATGTTTGAAGCTACTGACTGAATGAAAGGAGCTGGCATCTCACTCTCTTTGAATCTTCTTTATCATGCTAGGATTAGCAGGAAAAAGCAAAAAATTTCAGAATTGCACCGTGCAATGTGGAGATATTACTGTTTGTGCATTTACAATATTCATTGATTTTTGCCATTGAAAAACGTCCAGAAATGTTTGAAGCTACTGACTGAATGAAAGGAGCTGGCATCTCACTCTCTTTGAATCTTCTTTATCATGCTAGGATTAACAGGAAAAAGCTAAAAATTTCAGAATTGCACCGTGCAATGTGGAGATATTACTGTTTGAGCATTTACAATATTCATTGATTTTTGCCATTGAAAAACATGTTTTTCATATACCAGAAATGTTTGAAGCTACTGACTGAATGAAAGGAGCTGGCATCTCACTCTCTTTGAATCTTCTTTATCATGCTAGGATTAACAGGAAAAAGCTAAAAATTTCAGAATTGCACCGTGCAATGTGGAGATATTACTGTTTGTGCATTTACAATATTCATTGATTTTTGCCATTGAAAAACATGTTTTTCATATACCAGAAATGTTTGAAGCTACTGACTGAATGAAAGGAGCTGGCATCTCACTCTCTTTGAATCTTCTTTATCATGCTAGGATTAACAGGAAAAAGCTAAAAATTTCAGAATTGCACCGTGCAATGTGGAGATATTACTGTTTGTGCATTTACAATATTCATTGATTTTTGCCATTGAAAAACATGTTTTTCATATACCAGAAATGTTTGAAGCTACTGACTGAATGAAAGGAGCTGGCATCTCACTCTCTTTGAATCTTCTTTATCATGCTAGGATTAACAGGAAAAAGCAAAAAATTTCAGAATTGCACCGTGCAATGTGGAGATATTACTGTTTGTGCATTTACAATATTCATTGATTTTTGCCATTGAAAAACATGTTTTTCATATACCAGAAATGTTTGAAGCTACTGACTGAATGAAAGGAGCTGGCATCTCACTCTCTTTGAATCTTCTTTATCATGCTAGGATTAACAGGAAAAAGCTAAAAATTTCAGAATTGCACCGTGCAATGTGGAGATATTACTGTTTGTGCATTTACAATATTCATTGATTTTTGCCATTGAAAAACGTCCAGAAATGTTTGAAGCTACTGACTGAATGAAAGGAGCTGGCATCTCACTCTCTTTGAATCTTCTTTATCATGCTAGGATTAGCAGGAAAAAGCAAAAAATTTCAGAATTGCACCTTGCAATGTGGAGATATTACTGTTTGTGCATTTACAATATTCATTGATTTTTGCCATTGAAAAACGTCCAGAAATGTTTGAAGCTACTGACTGAATGAAAGGAGCTGGCATCTCACTCTCTTTGAATCTTCTTTATCATGCTAGGTTTAGCAGGAAAAAGCAAAAAATTTCAGAATTGCACCGTGCAATGTGGAGATATTACTGTTTGTGCATTTACAATATTCATTGATTTTTGCCATTGAAAAACGTCCAGAAATGTTTGAAGCTACTGACTGAATGAAAGGAGCTGGCATCTCACTCTCTTTGAATCTTCTTTATCATGCTAGGATTAACAGGAAAAAGCTAAAAATTTCAGAATTGCACCGTGCAATGTGGAGATATTACTGTTTGTGCATTTACAATATTCATTGATTTTTGCCATTGAAAAACATGTTTTTCATATACCAGAAATGTTTGAAGCTACTGACTGAATGAAAGGAGCTGGCATCTCACTCTCTTTGAATCTTCTTTATCATGCTAGGATTAACAGGAAAAAGCTAAAAATTTCAGAATTGCACCGTGCAATGTGGAGATATTACTGTTTGTGCATTTACAATATTCATTGATTTTTGCCATTGAAAAACATGTTTTTCATATACCAGAAATGTTTGAAGCTACTGACTGAATGAAAGGAGCTGGCATCTCACTCTCTTTGAATCTTCTTTATCATGCTAGGATTAACAGGAAAAAGCTAAAAATTTCAGAATTGCACCGTGCAATGTGGAGATATTACTGTTTGTGCATTTACAATATTCATTGATTTTTGCCATTGAAAAACGTCCAGAAATGTTTGAAGCTACTGACTGAATGAAAGGAGCTGGCATCTCACTCTCTTTGAATCTTCTTTATCATGCTAGGATTAGCAGGAAAAAGCAAAAAATTTCAGAATTGCACCTTGCAATGTGGAGATATTACTGTTTGTGCATTTACAATATTCATTGATTTTTGCCATTGAAAAACGTCCAGAAATGTTTGAAGCTACTGACTGAATGAAAGGAGCTGGCATCTCACTCTCTTTGAATCTTCTTTATCATGCTAGGATTAGCAGGAAAAAGCAAAAACTTTCAGAATTTCACCGTGCAATGTGGAGATATTACTGTTTGTGCATTTACAATATTCATTGATTTTTGCCATTGAAAAACGTCCAGAAATGTTTGAAGCTACTGACTGAATGAAAGGAGCTGGCATCTCACTCTCTTTGAATCTTCTTTATCATGCTAGGATTAACAGGAAAAAGCTAAAAATTTCAGAATTGCACCGTGCAATGTGGAGATATTACTGTTTGTGCATTTACAATATTCATTGATTTTTGCCATTGAAAAACATGTTTTTCATATACCAGAAATGTTTGAAGCTACTGACTGAATGAAAGGAGCTGGCATCTCACTCTCTTTGAATCTTCTTTATCATGCTAGGATTAACAGGAAAAAGCTAAAAATTTCAGAATTGCACCGTGCAATGTGGAGATATTACTGTTTGTGCATTTACAATATTCATTGATTTTTGCCATTGAAAAACATGTTTTTCATATACCAGAAATGTTTGAAGCTACTGACTGAATGAAAGGAGCTGGCATCTCACTCTCTTTGAATCTTCTTTATCATGCTAGGATTAACAGGAAAAAGCTAAAAATTTCAGAATTGCACCGTGCAATGTGGAGATATTACTGTTTGTGCATTTACAATATTCATTGATTTTTGCCATTGAAAAACGTCCAGAAATGTTTGAAGCTACTGACTGAATGAAAGGAGCTGGCATCTCACTCTCTTTGAATCTTCTTTATCATGCTAGGATTAACAGGAAAAAGCAAAAAATTTCAGAATTGCACCGTGCAATGTGGAGATATTACTGTTTGTGCATTTACAATATTCATTGATTTTTGCCATTGAAAAACATGTTTTTCATATACCAGAAATGTTTGAAGCTACTGACTGAATGAAAGGAGCTGGCATCTCACTCTCTTTGAATCTTCTTTATCATGCTAGGATTAACAGGAAAAAGCTAAAAATTTCAGAATTGCACCGTGCAATGTGGAGATATTACTGTTTGTGCATTTACAATATTCATTGATTTTTGCCATTGAAAAACGTCCAGAAATGTTTGAAGCTACTGACTGAATGAAAGGAGCTGGCATCTCACTCTCTTTGAATCTTCTTTATCATGCTAGGATTAGCAGGAAAAAGCAAAAAATTTCAGAATTGCACCTTGCAATGTGGAGATATTACTGTTTGTGCATTTACAATATTCATTGATTTTTGCCATTGAAAAACGTCCAGAAATGTTTGAAGCTACTGACTGAATGAAAGGAGCTGGCATCTCACTCTCTTTGAATCTTCTTTATCATGCTAGGATTAGCAGGAAAAAGCAAAAAATTTCAGAATTGCACCGTGCAATGTGGAGATATTACTGTTTGTGCATTTACAATATTCATTGATTTTTGCCATTGAAAAACGTCCAGAAATATTTGAAGCTACTGACTGAATGAAAGGAGCTGGCATCTCACTCTCTTTGAATCTTCTTTATCATGCTAGGATTAACAGGAAAAAGCTAAAAATTTCAGAATTGCACCGTGCAATGTGGAGATATTACTGTTTGTGCATTTACAATATTCATTGATTTTTGCCATTGAAAAACATGTTTTTCATATACCAGAAATGTTTGAAGCTACTGACTGAATGAAAGGAGCTGGCATCTCACTCTCTTTGAATCTTCTTTATCATGCTAGGATTAACAGGAAAAAGCTAAAAATTTCAGAATTGCACCGTGCAATGTGGAGATATTACTGTTTGTGCATTTACAATATTCATTGATTTTTGCCATTGAAAAACATGTTTTTCATATACCAGAAATGTTTGAAGCTACTGACTGAATGAAAGGAGCTGGCATCTCACTCTCTTTGAATCTTCTTTATCATGCTAGGATTAACAGGAAAAAGCTAAAAATTTCAGAATTGCACCGTGCAATGTGGAGATATTACTGTTTGTGCATTTACAATATTCATTGATTTTTGCCATTGAAAAACATGTTTTTCATATACCAGAAATGTTTGAAGCTACTGACTGAATGAAAGGAGCTGGCATCTCACTCTCTTTGAATCTTCTTTATCATGCTAGGATTAACAGGAAAAAGCAAAAAATTTCAGAATTGCACCGTGCAATGTGGAGATATTACTGTTTGTGCATTTACAATATTCATTGATTTTTGCCATTGAAAAACATGTTTTTCATATACCAGAAATGTTTGAAGCTACTGACTGAATGAAAGGAGCTGGCATCTCACTCTCTTTGAATCTTCTTTATCATGCTAGGATTAACAGGAAAAAGCTAAAAATTTCAGAATTGCACCGTGCAATGTGGAGATATTACTGTTTGTGCATTTACAATATTCCTTGATTTTTGCCATTGAAAAACGTCCAGAAATGTTTGAAGCTACTGACTGAATGAAAGGAGCTGGCATCTCACTCTCTTTGAATCTTCTTTATCATGCTAGGATTAGCAGGAAAAAGCAAAAAATTTCAGAATTGCACCTTGCAATGTGGAGATATTACTGTTTGTGCATTTACAATATTCATTGATTTTTGCCATTGAAAAACGTCCAGAAATGTTTGAAGCTACTGACTGAATGAAAGGAGCTGGCATCTCACTCTCTTTGAATCTTCTTTATCATGCTAGGATTAGCAGGAAAAAGCAAAAAATTTCAGAATTGCACCGTGCAATGTGGAGATATTACTGTTTGTGCATTTACAATATTCATTGATTTTTGCCATTGAAAAACGTCCAGAAATGTTTGAAGCTACTGACTGAATGAAAGGAGCTGGCATCTCACTCTCTTTGAATCTTCTTTATCATGCTAGGATTAACAGGAAAAAGCTAAAAATTTCAGAATTGCACCGTGCAATGTGGAGATATTACTGTTTGTGCATTTACAATATTCATTGATTTTTGCCATTGAAAAACATGTTTTTCATATACCAGAAATGTTTGAAGCTACTGACTGAATGAAAGGAGCTGGCATCTCACTCTCTTTGAATCTTCTTTATCATGCTAGGATTAACAGGAAAAAGCTAAAAATTTCAGAATTGCACCGTGCAATGTGGAGATATTACTGTTTGTGCATTTACAATATTCATTGATTTTTGCCATTGAAAAACATGTTTTTCATATACCAGAAATGTTTGAAGCTACTGACTGAATGAAAGGAGCTGGCATCTCACTCTCTTTGAATCTTCTTTATCATGCTAGGATTAACAGGAAAAAGCTAAAAATTTCAGAATTGCACCGTGCAATGTGGAGATATTACTGTTTGTGCATTTACAATATTCATTGATTTTTGCCATTGAAAAACGTCCAGAAATGTTTGAAGCTACTGACTGAATGAAAGGAGCTGGCATCTCACTCTCTTTGAATCTTCTTTATCATGCTAGGATTAGCAGGAAAAAGCAAAAAATTTCAGAATTGCACCTTGCAATGTGGAGATATTACTGTTTGTGCATTTACAATATTCATTGATTTTTGCCATTGAAAAACGTCCAGAAATGTTTGAAGCTACTGACTGAATGAAAGGAGCTGGCATCTCACTCTCTTTGAATCTTCTTTATCATGCTAGGATTAGCAGGAAAAAGCAAAAAATTTCAGAATTGCACCGTGCAATGTGGAGATATTACTGTTTGTGCATTTACAATATTCATTGATTTTTGCCATTGAAAAACGTCCAGAAATGTTTGAAGCTACTGACTGAATGAAAGGAGCTGGCATCTCACTCTCTTTGAATCTTCTTTATCATGCTAGGATTAACAGGAAAAAGCTAAAAATTTCAGAATTGCACCGTGCAATGTGGAGATATTACTGTTTGTGCATTTACAATATTCATTGATTTTTGCCATTGAAAAACATGTTTTTCATATACCAGAAATGTTTGAAGCTACTGACTGAATGAAAGGAGCTGGCATCTCACTCTCTTTGAATCTTCTTTATCATGCTAGGATTAACAGGAAAAAGCTAAAAATTTCAGAATTGCACCGTGCAATGTGGAGATATTACTGTTTGTGCATTTACAATATTCATTGATTTTTGCCATTGAAAAACATGTTTTTCATATACCAGAAATGTTTGAAGCTACTGACTGAATGAAAGGAGCTGGCATCTCACTCTCTTTGAATCTTCTTTATCATGCTAGGATTAACAGGAAAAAGCTAAAAATTTCAGAATTGCACCGTGCAATGTGGAGATATTACTGTTTGTGCATTTACAATATTCATTGATTTTTGCCATTGAAAAACGTCCAGAAATGTTTGAAGCTACTGACTGAATGAAAGGAGCTGGCATCTCACTCTCTTTGAATCTTCTTTATCATGCTAGGATTAACAGGAAAAAGCAAAAAATTTCAGAATTGCACCGTGCAATGTGGAGATATTACTGTTTGTGCATTTACAATATTCATTGATTTTTGCCATTGAAAAACATGTTTTTCATATACCAGAAATGTTTGAAGCTACTGACTGAATGAAAGGAGCTGGCATCTCACTCTCTTTGAATCTTCTTTATCATGCTAGGATTAACAGGAAAAAGCTAAAAATTTCAGAATTGCACCGTGCAATGTGGAGATATTACTGTTTGTGCATTTACAATATTCATTGATTTTTGCCATTGAAAAACATGTTTTTCATATACCAGAAATGTTTGAAGCTACTGACTGAATGAAAGGAGCTGGCATCTCACTCTCTTTGAATCTTCTTTATCATGCTAGGATTAACAGGAAAAAGCTAAAAATTTCAGAATTGCACCGTGCAATGTGGAGATATTACTGTTTGTGCATTTACAATATTCATTGATTTTTGCCATTGAAAAACATGTTTTTCATATACCAGAAATGTTTGAAGCTACTGACTGAATGAAAGGAGCTGGCATCTCACTCTCTTTGAATCTTCTTTATCATGCTAGGATTAACAGGAAAAAGCAAAAAATTTCAGAATTGCACCGTGCAATGTGGAGATATTACTGTTTGTGCATTTACAATATTCATTGATTTTTGCCATTGAAAAACGTCCAGAAATGTTTGAAGCTACTGACTGAATGAAAGGAGCTGGCATCTCACTCTCTTTGAATCTTCTTTATCATGCTAGGATTAACAGGAAAAAGCTAAAAATTTCAGAATTGCACCGTGCAATGTGGAGATATTACTGTTTGTGCATTTACAATATTCATTGATTTTTGCCATTGAAAAACATGTTTTTCATATACCAGAAATGTTTGAAGCTACTGACTGAATGAAAGGAGCTGGCATCTCACTCTCTTTGAATCTTCTTTATCATGCTAGGATTAGCAGGAAAAAGCTAAAAATTTCAGAATTGCACCGTGCAATGTGGAGATATTACTGTTTGTGCATTTACAATATTCATTGATTTTTGCCATTGAAAAACATGTTTTTCATATACCAGAAATGTTTGAAGCTACTGACTGAATGAAAGGAGCTGGCATCTCACTCTCTTTGAATCTTCTTTATCATGCTAGGATTAACAGGAAAAAGCTAAAAATTTCAGAATTGCACCGTGCAATGTGGAGATATTACTGTTTGTGCATTTACAATATTCATTGATTTTTGCCATTGAAAAACGTCCAGAAATGTTTGAAGCTACTGACTGAATGAAAGGAGCTGGCATCTCACTCTCTTTGAATCTTCTTTATCATGCTAGGATTAGCAGGAAAAAGCAAAAAATTTCAGAATTGCACCGTGCAATGTGGAGATATTACTGTTTGTGCATTTACAATATTCATTGATTTTTGCCATTGAAAAACATGTTTTTCATATACCAGAAATGTTTGAAGCTACTGACTGAATGAAAGGAGCTGGCATCTCACTCTCTTTGAATCTTCTTTATCATGCTAGGATTAACAGGAAAAAGCTAAAAATTTCAGAATTGCACCGTGCAATGTGGAGATATTACTGTTTGTGCATTTACAATATTCATTGATTTTTGCCATTGAAAAACGTCCAGAAATGTTTGAAGCTACTGACTGAATGAAAGGAGATGGCATCTCACTCTCTTTGAATCTTCTTTATCATGCTAGGATTAGCAGGAAAAAGCAAAAAATTTCAGAATTGCACCTTGCAATGTGGAGATATTACTGTTTGTGCATTTACAATATTCATTGATTTTTGCCATTGAAAAACGTCCAGAAATGTTTGAAGCTAC